>NW_028230445.1:5885202-6086766 GCF_043228905.1 Azolla caroliniana
AGAACTTGTGATGGAGTTACAACCTATGCTACCCAAAGATTATAAGTTTATGAGAACTGGAAAGTGTTTTTCAGCTTGATTTTGTGGTCCTTTTAAAGACACAAAGAAGATTCCCTCAATCACTTATAATTCAGCTTTTCTGTTAGATGTTATGGTACATCTCGTTTTTCATGCCAGTTGTCATTCTTATTTAGGAAAGTGTTTTGTAAGATGATTATTGGCCATTCAATGGGTCATTTGTATAAAAGAAAATATTAAACAAGGAAAAATATTAAACATTAGTATAGGAAAAATATTAAACAAGGAAAAAAGGACAATTTTGGAATCAGGAAATTAGCTGTTGAATAGTACCGTCAGATACCCAATGGTCAGACTAATCTCGAAGGGAGGGGGAGGAAAGGCAAACTGAAGTTAGAGTAACTCAATGTTTGGAGTTGAGAGGTAGTTTACCATCTCTTCCTTGTCTGATTTTGATGTTATTATGTATGGATTTGCATTGAATGTCTGCTCATTTTATATATGTATTTATAGGATCATTTCACATAGATCCATAACTCCTACCTTGTAAAGGCTGAGATATTTTGTTGGGATCTTGAGTTTCGTCACGTATACATGTGAGAAATTGTTTTAACAACTTAAGAATTTGAAACCATCTTATCAAGAGGATTTCTGTGATGTGTACAGGTTGACGAGGACATGGAAAAACATAATCAGCTTCTCAATTACACAAAAGAGCATTGGCCAGAGTTGGATGTTGTAGTTGCTGGAAGAAGAAAAGCTTTCAGCAATGATTTCTTTCATTACATCGAATTGGTTTGTGATTCGTATTATGATCGAACTGATAAACGTGATGGTAAGGTTTGATGCCTATTGTGAAATTTGCTTGCATTCTTCTACAACATGTTTTTGCAGGAATGGTCATACATAAGGGGGTTTGATTAGAAAGTTTCACCATCATATATATTGAAAATCTAGGAAATGAACCCATGTCTGTGCTATAATAGGATACCCATGAACTTTATGTAGAATGGATTTTGTGATGAAGCATCTGAAAACTTCTCTTCATACGTCTTGTGAGAGTAAGGCAACAATCTTCGAAGATGTGCACATAGAAAATCAGAGTAATCGTTTAGATTAGATCTGAACCAGCTCTTAATGTTTAGTGGGGGGAACATGTTAATTTGGTAACTAAAGTATTTGGATTCATACATATACAGACCATGATTTCATAAAGAAAGTCATGCAAACCTCTCTTTACTGTGTTATAGCTAGAAAGGATAAGAATGAAGATGCATCTTTGTTCATTGGAGAGGGAATTAGAGTAGTTCAATGAGTTGATGGGTAGATAAGTACTCTTCATTCACGAGGATAGAACACAGCAGTATGGCTGCTGGTCAAATGCGAAAAATAAAAAAATCAAACACCTATATGTACTAATTAATATCTGCTGACTAAGTAAGTTGCTTTAGTGAAACTTAAATGTGTGACTAATTAATTTACAGTGAGTAATCAACGTGGCAGTAATTAATTAAGTGCTTTAATGTCAATAAATTAGTGAGCGCATTAGTTAATTGATTGATGGGGCAAATAATGTGGGATTTTTGGCAATTACACTTAAAAAAGAGAGTGACATTTTGACAAATTTCCCTTATACTTTTATCTTGTCAAACTACCAAGCCATTATTCCTGGAATTTGGTAGCATGAGCTTTTGAAAGCCTGATAATTCCAGTGAATTTTGCCCTTCATGTGCATTACAGATCTGGCCAGAGTGGCTGCAAAATGCCTTGCTGCAGTTCAAGCTCATGATAGAGCTATAGAGGATAAGGTGGCAGTTACCATTGCTCAACAGAAGTTTGATGATATTTTGAACTCTCCATCTCTCGAAGAGGCATGCAAAAAGGTTGATGTTTTGGCGAAGAAAAAACAATTGGACTCAACTTTAATGCTGATGTTTGCGAAGGCATGGGCAGCTGCACAAGAATCACCTAATATGACTGAAGAGGTTAGAATTCCAGTTAAAAACCAAGGGTTTTGATAACTTTTTTTCATTGAAATGCCTCCTTTTAAAGGTTATTGGATGCTATGTTATCATGTATTATGCAACATAGGTCAAAGAATTGATGCATCATCTTTATCTCGTGGCAAGAGGACACTTACAACGGCTAATACCCAAAGAAATCCGGATGTTGCAACGTATTCTTGCTATTGAAGATCCAACTCAACGTTTCTCTGCTTTAAGTGAATCCTTTGCGCCTGCAGAAGAGTCTATCGACAAAGACAGGGAAGACTTACACACGTAAGGCTGCCAACTTGAATGCATTTGTAAAGCTTTTGACTTAAATGGATATGGATGGCATCCACTTTGCATGCATAAGTAAACGTCTTGACTTGAAAGAGATATGTCAGACCTTGAATTCTAGGGTCTAACCTTTAAGCATGCTAATCTACTGGAGTGCATATGCAAGCTTTGACTTGAGTGCACTTACATATGGTCTTGACCATTTGAATGCATACACATTAGTCTTTAGAGCCAAAAAATGGTAATCTACTTGAAACTCTTGACTTATAATGATGCATGTGGATTAGAGAAATGGAAAACCTTGGCTTGAAATTGGAAATGCATATCCATTTGAGTTTTTGGATATTATCTAAATGCTCAAGTACTAATATGAGTGTCTTTCTTATCAGGAAGCCAGAAAAGCTACATAAGTGGATGAAGCTTGTCCTTGATGGATATCACCTCAACAAGCAAAGTACTACAATGGACTCAGCTCGTCAATTGATGAATCCAACAATCATCAATCGCCTGATACAACTCAAAGATATTGTAGAAGATCAATTTATGTAAGGGTGTTTGATGTGAAGTGCTCTGGTCAGAATTATTCCACCAAAGTCTTTCAAACGTTGAAGATCATCTACAAGCTTATAACATCGAAAGAAGTTTCATCAATCATTTGTTATCAGAGCTATTGAGTCTCTTGCTTTGCATCATTGGAATGATATTGTCCTCCATAGGTCATAGCAATCAAATGATGTAGCTCAGCATTGGAAAATTCCCAAAGCTATCTAACCTTCTCTTTTTTAAGCCTATTATGGTTTTCAAATCAAAGGATATGTGACATATGCTCTCGTTCTTGATTAACATAAATATGATCGAACAGATCCGTCCCCCAGATATTGTACATTTTTAGCATTTCCTCTCCAATGAGGCATTCTATTATTTTCGGAAGCCTCATTGAGCTATTTATTGTAGAGTATGTCTTAAATAGTTTAGTATCGTTATGAAAATAACTGATTTCTTCTATTTTTAAGAGGACAACTTAAAATTTTCGGATATCCATTACGAAGTGCTTTTCTTTTCCACCATTGAAATTTTATGCTAATTCATAAGTACATTCATGCAATTGTGTTGTGTACATAGTGCCATGTTTTAACATTGTGTTAAACTCTATGAGGTATAGCTTTGTACAATCGTGTTGAATGCTAGTTTGGAACAAGTCCAAGGTTTGATCAAGAAGCTAATCTTTGTAGTAGCTTCAAAGTAGGCAATTAAGTTCTTGTGAAGAAAGGTTCTTTTCTGTTCAATGAATACCCCCATGCTTTTCAAAGGCAATATTGTTGGCAAGACCAATGTATGGATGAAGTAATTTTTCAAATACATTTGAGGACAATTGCAACTCACGGGGGAATTATCTTGTGAGTATAATTTAATATGTAGGATGTCTACATATTTGGGGTTTGTGACTAAAAGAAATATTGTGCAAGTAACAAGGGGATTCAATTTTGTACATCTTCAAAATCAGCATGTTCCCCATCCCCTCTTTCCTCACTTTTAAAAAGTAAATACACTGAGAAAGAATAACATTTGGACATCCATGGTCCATTCACACACTTTATGTGTGTGGCCAGAAACACTAGCATGGCATATGCATGCCAATAATTTGTTCGCAACAAACGTAGTTGAAGCCATCATTAATCCTCGGTGTGTGGAATGAGGAGGATCTCTACACCTGAGATCGAAAGGAAGGGTGTGTGCGGCCAAACACAAGCAAAGCATGTGCGTGCCAATAATTTGTTCTCAACAAATGTTGTGCATTTTCTCGAAGCTATTATTAAACCTTGGTGTGTGGAATGAGGAGGATCTCTACATCTGAGATCGAAAGGAAGTGTGTGTGTGGCCAGAAACACAAGCAGGGCATGTGCATGCCAATAATTTGTTCTCAACAAATGTAGTGTATTTTCTCGAAGCTATTATTAAACCTCGGTGTGCGGAATGAGGAGGATCTCTACTTCCGAGATCTGAAAGGAGGAGTTCTACAAGAACTAAGACACGAAAGGAGGGGTGCTACGAGAACTAAAACGCGAAAACACGAAAGGAGGAGGTCTACAAGTTTTACTTCTGAAGCTATTTTCTTTAATTCCACGAGTGACCCTTAAGTTTTTCCATGTTGTTTTCTATGGACAATGTCCTTGGCTTTTTTTTCTTCCCCGGTAAATATTTGAAAGGCCGGTTGTTTGCTCAAAGCGGATGAGACAAACAGGGGCCCGAATCGACAAGAGAAGCCATCGGGTTCGAACAGATATCATGGGCATGGATAGCATTTCAAAAAATAGATGAGAATGTAGGAGGGGTATTTGAGGAAATAAAGGAAAACCCAGGAGGGTTATTTCTGAGTTTTTCCTGAACTTTCTTCTATACAGATTCAGGAAGGAATCTACACGACAGCAGAATTTCTTTCTTCGTAAGCTCCCGGTGGGCGATCCCGTCAGAAAACGCAGAATGCGATCTGATGAGATTGGCCTCGAAACTCTTCTACGATGAAGAATCTAATGGGTTTGTGACAAAAAGAAGAAGTAGCTTGCATAGATCTTTCTGATCTTTGGATGCTTTAACCTAGAGAGAGCTTCAAGTATAGCTTTTGAATGGGTCCTCTGCATTTCCCACCATGCCTCCAAGCTCAAAACGCCAAAACTCAAACAGAAGAGGTTCTTTTCTTTGCAAAAATTCTGTATTTGCTATTAAAAGAAGCACAATGTACTGCATTTTGCTAGTTTTGATCATCATATCAATTTGTATGTTACCAATAGTTATATTTATCCTTCCTTCTATGCCCCCAACGCCCCCATTGAGAGCAAACAGATTACCTTGTCGTGATGATACTAAAGGCTATACACTTGGAGAGATGGATATTTGCACTCATACTTGTGGGACCTTATGCTTTCCAAGGGTTCGTGGCATATGTTTTTCTCATGAAAAGGTCACCATTTGTGATGGGCGCCCACTAGTAACTCGAGAAGTGTTGAGCCAATTACCTTCGGAGATGGTGTTCAAAACCAATAAGAAGGCAAGACAAAAGATATCGATCCAACATGGTAACAGCAATATTTGTGATGCTGCAGGAGCTCACTGGATCCCAGGCTTGAATATGGTTGCCGATCTTACCTTGATGCCCACTGGAAATTTTGGGCCGAACCCACATCATGAGGCCGAGAAAATTATCCCAGCCATTCTTTTCTCACAGCTTAAAGAGTTCAAGAATTCTACGCTATATTGGTTCGCAGATCCCACAGATCCAAAAATGATCTCTAAGTGGTCCCTTGGCCTCTTGGAAGTATTTTCCGATGACCTAAACGTGAAGTATCTGTCACCGGTTGGAAGAAACGAAGGTTCGATATGCT
The DNA here is from genome assembly GCF_043228905.1 of Azolla caroliniana. Lineage (NCBI taxonomy): Eukaryota > Viridiplantae > Streptophyta > Polypodiopsida > Salviniales > Salviniaceae > Azolla > Azolla caroliniana. The sequence continues at coordinate 5,890,883 of NW_028230445.1, forward strand.
TCGAAGATGTGATCCTGTTTAGTGGAGTTACCAATTCTGGATACATACCAAATGTGGTGACCCATGATTGGTTCAGAAACAGGGTGTTGGAATATTGCAACATCCCTAGTGTGAATGCTAGCCGTCCAATCCGTGCTGCCACCATTGTCCACCGGAATAACTCCTCCAGAAATATTGGGAACCATGAGCTGGTAAAAAATACAATGGAAGAAAAACTAAAGGTGCAGATAAAGATAGCAGTACCTGGACCATGGGAATTTTGTGACCAAGTCAAGTTGGTTGCCGAGGCAGATATTGTCTTAACGCCTCATGGATCTCAGAATGCAAATTTAGTGGTTCTTCGCCCTGGGGCAATAGTAATAGAGGTTTTTCCTCTCCTTTATTACATTGATTGGTATAGTCATTACTTGCATGCTGGTAGAATAAGGCATTATGAGGTGTTTGGGACATGGATATCAGAACAGGGAGGTAGCATGCCACTAGTTATGCGGCTTTATGCCTACCTATATGGATGGCAAAAATGCTTCTTTGTTAAGAAATGTATGAATTATGGGAAGAATCAACAGATCTATGTTGATGTGGCTTATCTAGACAGGCTTTTGCAAAGCCTTATCGATAAGTGTGATGTAGTTGTTGAACATTCTGATTGCCTTCTGAGAAGCAAATAGATGATGATGAATAATATGAGATTTACAATTTTGGCGTATGACGCTGATACTTCTATCAATAATTACGATGTTAAAGAATAAAATGGATGATAGGATTACAACTCTGGTGCTGATCGCTCACCTTGTTCAAAATGAATTCAACTTAGTGATGAAACCGTATGGCATATCATAATCACGTGGCAAAGAAATTGAAGAGCTTTCCCTTAAAAGCTGTTCAAATGCAATTCAAATGAGTATGAAACCTTGACGTATAAGATGTGGGGAGAGAACATATAATTTTGATAGAAAGCCGTTAAAGATCCCTTTTTATTGATATACCTAATTCATAACACTCTGATCATATTCCCTCCATTCATTTTGGTGATTCAGATAAGTTATTCAGTCTCATGCTGTTAGGACCTATTCATGTAACTAGATTGTGATTTTCTGAGACTGTCATGATTCAATATTAATGATTCCAAATTTATTACACACAGCTTGATAACATTGCCACTTATGGAATGTTTTTTATTTGCATCTAGTGTAGTTTCGATATTTTAATTGAATAGCTTTTTAGAGTTTGTTTTATAAGACAAGACAAATTTTTGTTTTCCAACCATTGTTCAATTTTGAACGGAGATATGTTCAGGATCCAATTATGATGGATGAAGAATAATCAATTTTTCTTTTTCCATAATATTGTGAATCTTGAATATTCGGTACATAATAGCATTTAGATATATTTGCGTCATGTTCTTTTTTATGGGACTTCATTTAATTTTCAGCTCGTTGAAAAATGGAATATGAAACAGGATCTAATTACTGATGATAATGTAATCTCATTGCTGTTTCATGATAATGCTTCATGTACTCATTATTTACTGTACATGCTAGTGCCGACTGATATGGGCATATACATCTGCAAGAATATTGTATTTTTTTGGTAAAATACCAAATATGTGACCCAATCACAAGATTTTGGGAGAATACTGAAATTTTATTGCAATATGGGACAAGTGCATACATAGAAACAAGGGGCAGAATTGTCAAGAGAATCATTATTTAATGTAGATATTCTTCTGCGTGTATTAAGAGCTTTTAATTGCAAGCCTTAGAGAAGTATGTAGCTCAGCATCTTACTGAAAGCTGTATAACATTATCAATAAGCAAGTTTATTGTTCCAGAAGTTTGGAGTTTTGATTAATAGTGGTTTAATCATTAGAACATATTGGGGTGGAAACTTTTACCAATTAATGATGCTGAAGCATTGAACTTTCCAGATAAAGATGTAGACCCATCTATTTAGTACAAACTGAATATATCCCATGAGGTGACATCTCTCTATGTATGTAAAGTCAATGCAAGAATATCATGGTAACAAGCATTTGTTTATAATATTGCCAACATTTTCCATGATGTGTTGATGAACTCGACCACATGATAGTCTAGTGTGTTAGGAAACAGGTATCCTCATCATGGCTACGAGCATACATATCCACATTCTTCATAACCTCTGGGTTGTGGGGGACAAATGTCTCCAATCAAATACATGAGTGAAACATTCATCGGAGGTATTCCCATTGTGAACACTAGGTGTCAGTTGCTTTGTGAAAAAGAATGAGAACAAAATAAGTATATGCTTGTTGATTACATAGAAAGTACTTCCCCTTGCATTTAAATATTCATCAGAAAGGAAAGGCAAAGGACATATGCATATAAATGAACGTGAAAAGAAAGAATCATACTTCCCATGTTGTTAGATCTATGGCATTGATAGCACCAGGTCATTGAGCCGAAGAAGCCCTATGAACCCAAAAAGAAATTATCTCCAGAATGTAGCACCAACATCTAAAAACAACTCCATCTTCTCTTCAGCATTGGTTAACCCAAAAAGAATTCATCTCCAATATGCACTATCACTGCAAAACCACTTGACTGTCTCCCCTTTGGCATTGGCTAATACACTACAATATTTGATAGAGATTAACCAAATACCTTAATCTATGAAGTGGGGAATATGCATGACAAGGTTATGGTAAGTACATATACATGAGGTGCAATGACTCATCCTCATGATGGTGACAACTTGACAAGGATACTACAACAGAGAAATATATCCTCAAGAATGATGAATGATACTAGTGTTAGAATCATCAATATTTCCATCATAATGTAGAACTTCATTATGATGTGAAAATTGCATCAAGCGTGACCGTTGCGAGGTTTATACATTCTTGGAATATTCTCCAGCATTTCCACCTTTAATGGTTTCCTTATATAATCTCTCGTTCATCACCATCTCTCCTCTTTATGAAACCTGCCAAGAGCATGCTCGATAACCAACATGTCTGGTTATTGTATAGCTTTAATGTCTTGTAAGGACTAGACGAACTTGACAAGCTCACCTAGCACGGTGAGTTAAATTCCTTACTACCCACTTCTTACATCATTATCTTTGCGTCACCTGTTGGATCTCTGTTGCCTGAGGTTCTCAATTTTTATCAAATGTGTGTTAGTTCACTACAATCAATTTCAAGAGATCACAGGCCTCAAATATCTCTATGTTTTCAAATCCTTGAAAGTAGATTTCAACGACAAAAGATTGTCATAACCGCTACCTTAAAGGAATATTGAGCCCAAATGTTTCTTTTTTCTACTGTTGCTTCAAACCATGCTTAACCTTGCATGTGGCCAGCAATATAGATGTTATACATGCACACATAAGCTGATATATCATCCACATTAAGTTGCACAGCATGTGCAAAAGCATGTTCTCCAAGTTCCACAATGCCCCATTTTTTAGAAGCACTTAAAACAGTATGCCAAATTAATAGATTCGGATGAAAAGGCATTAAAGTAATTACTCTTAGTGCGTTGTCCACCTGGCCTGCACGGCTAAGAAGATCAATCATACACATATAGTGTTCCAAAGTTGGCATTAGACCATAGTCCCCAAGATTCAGGACCTCGAAATAAGCATGGCCAGTATCCACAGCACCAGCATGACTGCATGCATTTAAAATGCTAACAAATCCTATCTCCTTTTCTTTGTTGGATTCCTGTCTTTTTCTGCTTAATTCTTGAGAAACACCCTCTCCTTTATCAACACATGTCATAAAGAAAGCATCCCCTGAATCTTTTTCAATCTTTTCAAAATATTTAAATGCTTGTTCAACCTGCCCATATTTTGCATATCCTGTCACTAGTGTGATCCATGACCTTGTGTCTCTAGCGGGAAGCTTAATAAGTACTTTCTGAGCTTCTTTAAGAAAACCATTATTAATATACATATCAACCAATGCATTCCCAACAGGAACATATCCTTCCAGTATGCCTTTCCGAGAAATCTCGGCATGTATTTCTTGGCCCTTGTCTGCAGCTCCAATGCAGGAACAAGCTTTCAAGGCACATGAAAATGCAATACCATCTGGGGAGATGTCCTCGAACTGCATTTCTTGAAACAGTTTAAGTGCCTCCTCACTGCAGTCATGGTCAACAAATGCTGCAATAAGCGCTGACCATGAGCAGATATCTCTTTCTGGAAGAGTGTCAAATACTCTACGAGCATTTGCGATCAAGCCAAGACTAGCATACATATCAATCAGAACATTTCCAATAATTGGATCTGTTTCAAACAGCCCTTTTCTGCAAATTTCAGCATGTATTTCTAGGCCCTTTGCAGCCACAATACCTTTGCAAGCTTTCAAGACACAAAGAACGGTAGTAGCATTTGGAGCAATGCCTTGTACTTGCATCTTTTCAAAGTAACTCAATGCATCCTCATTATACCCAAACTTGGTATATCCTTTTATCAGTGAAGTCCAAGAGACCACATTGTGCGTTGATACTTCATCAAACACTTTATGTGCTTCCTGCAACAATCCACAATTAGCATAGAAGTCAATTAGAATGCTTCCAACAATATTATGTTCTTCTAGAATACTGAGGACTGCATGTAATTTATATCCCTTCTCAATGGCACAAGAAGAGGTGCAAGATTTCAAAACGCAGAGAAAGGTAACAATATCTGGCAGGATACCCTCCATCTGCATTTGTTGAAGAGAGTTCCATGCCCTTTGACTATGTTCATGGTCATAATATGCTTCAATGAGTATCGTCCAAGAAATTGTGTTTTGGCCTGGAAGATTTTCAAACACATCCTGTGCTGTTGAGAGCATGTCAAAGCTAGCATACATGTCAATCAGAGCATTGCCAATGACTATATCGCATTCTAGATAGCCTCTTTTGATGATTTCAGCATGCAGTTGTTGCCCTTTTTCTACATATTTGACAGCACCGCAAGCTTTCAAGCTGCAAACAAAGGTAAATATATCTGGAGTGGCACCAGTCACTTGCATCTCTTTCAAACAATGCAATGCTTCCTTTGTACGGTCATATTTAAGATATCCTACAATAAGGGCAGTCCATGAAGCTGTATCTTGCGCTTTGAGTTTGTCAAGCACTGCATTTGCTTCTAAAAATAAGCCACAACTGGCATACATCCCGATCAATGCATCACAAAGAAAACCCTCAATTTCCAGTAATCCCTTCCTTGAAATGTCACCATGTATCTGTTGCCCTTTCTTAATAGCACCACTGTTGCCACAAGCTTTCAAAACATTCTTATAGGTCAAGCTACTTGGGCTGACTGCTTCTACTTGCAAGCATTCAAAACAATTCAATGCTTTTTCACTACACCCTTGATTGATGTATCCTGAGATGAGTGTGGTCCAGCTAATTACATCTTTAACAGGAAGTTGACCAAATACTTCTTCAGCCTTTCTAAGATTCCCACAACTGGCATACATAGCAATTAATGCATTGCCAATATCAATACCGATGGCTTCTTTTAATAAACCTCTTTTATTGACTTCATCATGTATATTGCAACCCTTCTCTATGGCACAAATGCTGCCACAGCTCTTTATGACACAAATGAATGTAACGATATCAGGAGAAACTTTGCCCAGCCTCATTTGATCAAAACAAGCCAACGCTTCACGGCCATAACCCTGTTTTGTATAGCCTGTTATCAATGCATTCCAGGAAACAATATCTCTAACTGGAAGCTTCTCAAAGACTCCCTTTGCATCTTCAAATAAGCCACATTTGGCATACATATCAATCAATGCATTGCTAACATTGAGGTTGTTGTCCAAGATCCCTCTCCCAACAACAACTGCATGTATTTCTCGACCCTTTTCAATGATGCCCTCAGAGCTACATGCATTCAAACAGCAAAGGAATAAAATAGCATCTGGACAGATGCCTTCGAGCTGCATCCGTTCCAAAAGACGGATCGACTCTTCGACTTGCCCCTGTTCTGCATATCCTGTGATCAATGAAGTCCACAGAACCACATCCCTAACCTGAAGATTTTCGAACACTTCCAACGCTTCTTCAATGAATCCATACCTGCCATACATGTCTACCAAGATGCTGCCGAGGAAAATGTCAATTGCAATCCCTTTCCCCTTGATGTGAGCATGGATTTCGAGGCCAGTTCGTATGCGGTTGAGTTTTATGCATGTTTTCAGTATGGCGACAAGTGTGTACCTGTCAGGATCAACAGAAAACTCTTGCATTTTCTGGAAAACCCTTAAAGCATCCTCTGGGTAATTGTGTCTGGCATATCCATTAACCAGGCTGTTCCAAGAACATACACTTTTGTAGCTCAGCTTCTCGAAAACCTGCCTAGACTCATGTAAACTGGTGGCCTCTGCTGCCAATGATTGCACAAGAAAATTCCCAAGTTTTGGATGAGTTTCCAGACCAGCTCTAGAGACCTGTACATGGAGAGAAAGAGCATGCACAGTGTGCGTCTTTGTCACCTCCCCACTACGAGACATACACATGGAGAATTCCTACAGCATATAACTTTGTGTTAGGGATGCACATGCTATATAAAATATCTTGGTGCTGCCACTACTAATACAATAGAATACAGGAAAATACGAGAGTGAGGTGTGGAAAATTGCACAAAAAGTGTAGCTAGCTTATGTATATATATCTGTAAACCATAGATCAAAAACTGTACAAACAAACACACACACACACACACACGTTGAGGATCGTCCATGTAGGGCAAATTTTATCGCTCAGAAACTGAATTTGATAGCATCAGTATATAGATGTTATCAAATTCCGATGTGCATGAATACATTCAGAACAAAAGGACAAGACACATACTGCATCAAATGTTTCCCTGCTCGAGAGAGAGAGAGAGAGAGAGAGAGAGAGGGTTTAGGGTTTAGGGTTTAGGGTGTGTGTGTGTGTGTGTGTGTGTTGGGAAATTCATAGACATGTCTGGAACCCAATTTCACAACCTCAATATATATATATATATATATATATATACATAGATAGATAGATAGATATATAGTAAAGCCCTATAGTGCATGACATGTAATGAATCAAAATTTTCCTTGTTCAAAATGCATTGGAAATTGGCACTAGCTAGCTAGCTAAAATCTTTAGCAACAGACAATCATCCAAACCCCCAAAACAACAGCTTCTTGAAGGGGGGAAATAGAAGACATGGGAATGATCCAGCTCCAAAACTTCCCCTGCAAAACTCCTCCTCAAGAAAATTTTGGAATCCATCACATTCTGATTCTAGCCATTCGGGTGAATCTAGAACCTTCCAAGATTCTTTGTCTGTTAATCTTGTTCAAGCTTCCATCGCTGATGTAGCAGTGAGAGAGAGAAACCCCTCCATTTTCTTAATTACTTAAATACCCCTACTATTTCTTTTTTTGCAAAGTTACCAAAATACCCCTGCCCATGATTTCAACTAAATTAGCACAAATCATTTGTTAAATTAACTAGTAACACGAGTAATTTCATCAATGACTGCCGCAACCAATTGTTAATCTAAAAACGATAAGTTGGTTATGTAGTTTTTAATGTTAATTTAGTTCAATTGAAGTAGTTTTCACAAAAGAAACTTCATTACTTTTATCATATGAGTCGCTCTCAATCCTCCGTCAAATGGCTCTTGTTCCCTTGCACATCGGCACATTCATATTCCGGACAATTTTGCAATATGTACATTAGCATGATAAGCTTAAACTCGTATGATGCGGATTAACATTCTCCTTATGATTTTCATGTTGCTATCTATGAGTGTGTGATTAAATTGACTAGCTTTTGTCACCATGACATTTAGTTAGAAAATTTCTGATGATTAGCAAAAGAAAAAACCTGGTGTTTTAATAAATAACTAGATTTTGCCTTAGCATTAATCTCTTCTTTTTTTTGCCGGAAAAGATATTACATTAGTATTGAGAAACGCCCTAAGGCTATACATAAAAGGTGTGCCTTTCAGTAATGAGCCCCTATCCTATCTAAGTTCTAAATTCTAATTGTCGGCTTAAATAAATACTTTAGTGTAGAGTAGAACCACTCCACCTTATCGAAAACCCATCTATAAAATATTCCTTTGTCCCATATGGCATGGTGATGAAACTCCAATCGTTTGAGCTTTGCTTCTTGCATATTGCGTTTTATGTTATCCAAAAAACCTCTAACATTGTGCACGATCTCTGTCCAAATCCCAATAATTATCTGGGTAGGTCTTTCGGTCACATTTTGGAATACCTTCAAACATAGAGCCTTCCAAAATACCAAATTGCGATACCACTTACCAATTGCCATATTTTAGGTTTATGAGTCTCTATTTGTGGATTCAAAGGTACAAATGTTTTTTGCATCAAACCATGTCTCATAGCAAGAGCATTTGCAACCTCCTCTTGTTCATATACCATTGGTTTATTTGAGCATTAAACAACTATTGTCACATAAAAACAATAACCTTCATTGTTAGTGTTCCCTACAAGAGAACTACAAACGCATAAATCGATCAAAACTGTTCAATGTACCAACTTGGAGAACTTGACAATATTTATCAAAGTTGACAATTTCATTCTCTTTCATAAAGTAAATTGAGATTGCAAAGGTCGATATTCATTGGCCAAAAAAGGGATAGATCTCAAAGATGACTATTGCTTGACAATTCAACAAGTTTCAAAGTTATATATATATATATATATATTATCTAGCTAAGAGCAAACATCAGTAGTTGATTAGTCAGTAATGATTTCTTAATCAAACTCATATTTGTTGACTTATTGGTTATTACAACAATACGTGATTGATAGTTGGCAATGAGATAAATACAAGATCATTAATGTTTTGGAGAAGGGATTCTAACATCCAAGAGCAATAACAAGGGAGAGAGATTCACCTTGAATGATATCTCTAGGTTGATTATATAGTTCATTACCTGACCTTTATAGGTTTTAAAACACAAAAAAGGTGAGATTTGGCATGCCAAGTTATTGTTATTATTATAGAATGTTCATTGTTGTGGCACACTTCCATGTTCATGCTCTTCGTGTTATAATACTTTATAGGTAAATGTATATTGAGGAAGGCCTCAAAAGCATAAAGCATTACAATTATTTTAAGAATTGAATAACTTTATAATTGCAATGATGCATATGAAGAAATAGGTTAATATAGTGGAGAGTGGTCTTGCAGTGAGAGATTAGGAGAGGGCGTGAAACCGGCATTTTCATTTACCTTTAAAAGGAACGTTCACTAGAAAAGGTTGGTTATAAAGCCATGCTCAACTAAGTGGCTAAAAGGATCACATAGGAGATAATTCCCCTATTCTTTTTATATGAATTAAAGTGAAGTTTGTATCTTTGGCTTTAATAGTCAACTAGATGCTTTTTTATTATTATATCTGATTTGTTGAAAAACGATTAAAACAATTGTAACGGTTATATTATCTTAAATTGTCACAAATGTGACAACATGCAATGCACACTTAGGAATTCTTTGGGCTTTAAAAGGATGTCTTAAGACATAACAAACCACACCTCCAACTAATATTTATTGATGTGCACTCAAATAATCGCGAAAAAACCATGCCTTCTTTTGCATGTTGGCATTTGGTATTCCTTGCGCGAAAACAAGAGAGGCAAATATTAGATCTTTTCTTGTTCGCACTTCCCTTGGTTGCTGATATGAAAGGTCAGAAATCTTGTGAGGCCTACGAATCAAAATATAGCATATTGGCATGTCACCACATGGTGTTTTAATGATGACTATTTATGTTGAAAAGAGTAAAACAAGACAAATTCACCTTTATACATTATCCAATGGCATACTTTAGACGTCCCCGATGCCCATGAATTCAATCTATCAAATTATTGCATATAGATTCCCGAGCTCACTTTAGTAAAATTCATTAAATATATAAATGCATATATATGTAGGGTAGTGTAAAAGGTAATGATTTTGCAATATTAAGGTCAGGTTCGAAGTCCGAATGTCAAGCAACGGTATGGTGTTGGTGTGATCAAGCACACTAATATTTTACTTTGAAAAAAGTGGCTTTATGGATTCTATTTCCACATCCTCAGGTTTGAATACCTAATGTCTCTAACATATTCCTACAAAGAAAATTGGTTATAAATTCATCTTTGACAACTTACGAGACTAGTGTTCAAAATTGCAAGGCTACTCTAAATACATTTGTTTCCTTGAACTAAGTATCAGAAAAGAGTTCCACGAGTTCTTATAGTCTTAAGAGTTGTAGCGAATAGGTTTATAATCTTTGGCTTTAGGTGCAAACACCAACTATTCCAAAAATCATTTGAACTTCAAACATTAGCAAATTAAGCTAGAGAATTGTTCACCAACAACTACATTTGTGCATTGCTTGAATTCTAGGTGATGGGATTAGCAAACACACCATTAGTGGGTCATTTTGAGCATTTCTAAGATCTAGAATCTAGATGAGGAGTTTCGTTGTAGTTTCCAATCTGTTTATTTTCTAGTTCACGAAACACGTTCATAAAAGAGAGGTTTAACAGATTTCAAGTTATAACCTTATGTCTCAATATGCATATGTATTGTTGCATGCTAGATTGGTTGGGTTAAAACTTGTTCCATATGGTACGCTAAGACACAAATTTCTAGTAAGGGAACCATCATTGTGAAAGGTTTAGTTATAGTGTTGTCGCTCTACAATGTACATCATGGTCTCCAAGGGGGAATTTTGATGCCAATGAAATATTGATATAAACAAAGATGCACTCTTGGATCATCGATGCAACCCTATTGACATGTGGCAAAGAGATAAGCACAACTTTGACCCCAACCATTTTATGTATTTGCACAACGCGTTTTTCCAAATTAAAACTCGACTCTTAAATAGTAATCTGTGCATAATTGTGGAAACTATGGACAAATATGGCTAGAACTTCCATTAAGTTTTAACGAAAAACAAGTCACTAAAAGGATATCATGCAACCCTTTATTTGTACACATATATACCTACGAACATAGGCTAAACTAAGCGAGGTGTCTTCTTTTGTTTAATGCATTGCCAAGGACACCTATTGAATATATGTACAATGTACATTATGGATGCATGCACATACACATTTATATACATATGTGTGGTCCGACCCATTGCAAATACATATAAATATATGTCGATGTATGTGTGTGGGTAAATATGTATGTATGTGTGCACAAACATTGCTAACTTCGAAGCATACATGCATTTATGCTATGTGAACTTGTTTGACTTTCTTCATCACATCATGTGCATTGTCGATTAGAGAACATTTGTTTTGGTTTTAATACAAAGATATGGATTCTGGAAACTTTGGAACTCACGACGAGGCAACAATGAGCATCGAGAATGGCAAAATGTTGGGTCATCCAAGAAGCTACCTACCTCCTACTTAATTCAATGAATAACTACTAAGAGCAATAAGGATTTTGAACTCGCACAACAATCAATTTCTCCTGGGATACAACCTTAGGGTTCAAGGGCCTAACTTCTGACTACAAAAAATGGTTAAAGGAAGCAAAAAAAAAGTGGTTGAAGGAAAAATAACATGATTTAGAGTTTTGAGGTTGAAGGAGTTGAATTTGGCCCTATTTCCTAAACTCGAAACCCTAGACGCTCGACATAGGATCTAGAGAGTAAGTTCAAACACTAAAACCCTCCTTAAGGGAATTAAATGGAAATTTAGGGTTTATGGTTGAATGATGTTATGTTTTGGTCCTGTAAAGTTTCTTTCATGGAATTAAAGAGGTTTGGGATTTGAGATTTATCTCTAAAACTGTCATGAGCAAATTAATGCAAACAATGGACTACAAGCCGATTTCTGACCTTAAAAGTCAATTAATGGGACTTAACGCAAATTACGGAGTAGCATATAGAGAACCCCATTTAGATTTCAAATTACACTTGCAATTAGGGTTTTTAGTTTTGAATAGTCAAGTTTTGAAATGAAGCCCTACATGAGGATAAAAGAAATCCAATATTAAGCAAAGCAAAGAAGTTTACATGAAATGGTACACCATATTACACAAGTTAAAGAGTATTTGACCAAAATTAGGAATTAGGGTTGAAAGGGGCATTTGAAAAAGATAGATATATTTTGAAAGTAGTGAGGGATTTCTCACTTTAAAGAACAAATTTAGATTTCAAATTACAATATTTTTCTTCTTTAGTGCTCAATTTGACTGAGAATAAAAAAGAAATCTTGGTGATCTCTAAAGCTTCATGAAATGCTAGTTTGCAATGATCAATAAATTAATGTGTTGGATCTCAATTTAACAACCAATCTTTTTGTACAAGGGTCAAGAAGAAGAAGAGGAAGATAACAAACATTTGTCTAAATTTCGTTGGAGTGATTAATCGAAGACATCTCAACATTCGAAGATTTATATCCGAAAAAAACATCACAATTTGGAGATATATATGCTTTCAATTCTGAAATTGAAAGGCGTTGCAAGTACAAATTAGGCACCCTTTATTGACACTACCGTAACCCAAATTGCATCACTTTTCGAGTGCCTCCAAGCCGAACAAAACCATTTCTTCTTTACTATCTCTCATTCACTCTCTACTACGTAAAAACAACGAATCCAAACAAAAAAGCTGGTACATCTTTCATTTCAGCCCGCAAAAAATGCTTATTTTTTACGCTATCATCTTCTTTCATTGCAGACATTGATTGCTCAAGGCCTAAACAATATTATTTGTGACAAGTTAAGAGGGGGGGTGCGAGCATCCGTCGCATTCGACGCGCTCAAGGATACAAGTATTTGCTCATTCCGAGGGGTTCGGTGTGCAAGTGTATGGGAGATCAATGCTAAAGGACATTTAGTTATTGTGTTTGGTGGCCTAAGCTCCAAGAATGAACAAATAGATGAATGACAATGTTTGGAACTTGGTAGTATGCAAAACATTCGGGACAATGTGGTTCATGTGTTTGATGAATTGGATAAAGTTGAGGCCAATCCAATTTGTGTGCTTGTTGAACCAGATAACGTCTACGGAAATCCGGTTTATGCGCCTAGTGAATTGGATAACATCAAGAACAATCTGGTTTTATGCGGTCAATGAATCAGATGAGGTTGAGGATGAATCTGGTTCGTGTGATCAATGAACCAAATAAGGTCAACGAACCAGATAGTTTTGAGGAAAATCAGGATTGTGCGTTCGATGACGTTGTTGGCCGTGGCGCGAGGAGACTCGTCGGAAGGGAAGGAATAAATAGAACGGAACAAAAGCAGACTATAGATAGAAAGGTAAAGGGGGAAGGGAATTTACCCAAAATACCCCTGAAAATATAACATTTCATGAAATTCCACAAAATACCCCCCCCCACCCCACCCCAAAGAAAAAAGATGTGGGGAAAAGAAACAGAGTAATGTTAATCAATCCCATTATGTATATTAAATAAGCTTGTCCAAAATCAGAACTAGAGTTATGTATGTATGTACATATCTTGTGAATCTCTGATTAATTAAGCCATTGTCTATTAATCAGTTAATTAACTGCTTAAGAGTGAGTTGAGTTAATGAATTAATTAGTGGGATTAATAAAGTAATGAAATTTAAAAAAAAAATCTGAAACTTTGCATTATTTTGAGCTGCTTCTGTTTGGGGGAGCAGCTTTTGCTCTGTTCTTTTTTCTTTCTTTCTTCCCCTTGTATTTTTGCTCTGTTTCCCTTCTCCCCTCCCCCACCCCCAACCCCAAAACCTGTTCTTTCCTTTTGGTCTTTTGGCCATTGGAACTCTTTCCATTTACTTCAGTAAGCTTCAAACACAAGGGAACTCCCCATTCCTCTTCTTTCTTCTTTCTTTCTTCTTTCTTCTTCTTCTTCTTACCATTGATTGCATTACTCACAATTTTGACAAAGGCAATGGTGCTCCTCTCCTCTCCTCAGCTCCAACTAGAAGAGCTTCTACCGCCTCCTCGCCCCGCCATTGCGCTAGTATTGCTAATGTACTACTATACACTCTCCCTCCACCTAATTATAGCAGCATCAGGGGCCACCCCCAATTACAGCAGTGCCGCGGACATGTCCGCGCTCCTCGAGTTCGCGGCAGGAGTAAGGCAGGCCGGGCCCCGGCCCGGGACTGGAGGTGCCAGCTCAGCATCGCCAGGATGCGTCCTCTCGCTGAGCTGGACATCCAATGCCGGCGATGACCCGTGCAAGTGGTGCGGGATCTCTTGCGATGGCGACGGGGCCGTCGTGTCGGTCCAGCTGGCGGGCCTCGGCCTCCTCGGGGGCTTCCGGCCAAGCAGCCTCTCAAACCTCCGCCGCCTCTCGTTGCTCGACCTCTCCTCTAACAACCTTTCGGGCCCGATCCCCGAGGATCTGGGCGGGCTTTCGGCCACGTTGCGCCGGCTCGACTTGTCCGGGAATGCATTCACGGGTGCCGTCCCGTTCACACTCGGCGGCCTCTCGGCCTTGATTGACCTCTCATTGGCCTCCAACCAGCTCCAAGGCCCCATCCCCTCGTCTCTCGGGGCCCTCCTCAGCCTCACCTCTCTCAATCTCTCCTCCAATTCTCTTCACAACCCCATCCCTTTGGAGCTCTCCCAAATCCAGAGCCTCCAAGTCCTCGACCTTCACGCTAATCGGCTCTCGGGTGGGATCGATCCCGTCTTCCTCGGCTTCCCTTCTCTTGTCTCTGTAGACCTTAGCGACAACGAATTGTCGGGTTTCTTGCCATGGCAACCTAATGACACCTTGCCTCTCCTCAAGACCCTTCAATATGTGAACCTTAGCAATAACCACCTCACTGGACCCCTCGCGCCTTCCAAATTCTCCTCCATCTTCGCCGAGAAGCTCCGAGTCCTCGATATGAGCCATAATGAGCTCACCGGAGACCTTCCCGACTTTGAATACGTTATCGAACTAGTCACGCTACGGCTTAGTAACAATCTTTTCACAGGCTCTGTCCCATCCACTCTCTTGTCGGCGAATCTTGGCCTCCTCGAAGAGCTTGACATTAGTATGAACAATCTTACAGGTATAAATTTTAGAACTACTCTCTTGTATCATTCATTCTTTTAACTCTTCCAAGACTATAGGATTCTATGTCTCTTGCAAACGACTCTAGTTAACATAAGATTCTTTAACCCTTCAAGACTCTACGATTCTATGTCTCTTGTAAATGACTCTAGTTAACATATGATTTAATGCAATGCATGTTTTGAATAGTCATGATCTCCGACCCATTTTAGGAGATAAAAACAAAAAAGATGGAATCATCAGACTATTGTTTTTGTATACACTCAATTGGTTTATGTTGTTATATAATCTATAATGGTGTTATTTATAGGAGGCATTACTAGGGTGTTATCGTCATCGTTGAGGGTGCTTAATCTATCTTCGAACTCTTTGGTGGGTCCGATTCCTCAAAAGATCGGCTCATGTTCCATCATTGACTTAAGCCATAATGGATTTGAAGGTGACCTATTATCGATGCGGTATTGGAGCGAGATGATTGAAGTGATCGATTTGAGCTCCAATAACCTCGACGGTAAACTAATCGATGATGTTTCGGGTTTCGTTCGCCTCCGAAGCTTCAATGTATCTCACAATGCACTCGTCGGATCCATACCTCTCATGTACGCGAAGATTGCCTTTGTGGATCTTAGTTTCAATCAGCTCATCGGGTCTGTTCCCGCCTCTTTCTTCAATTCTTCGACTCTCTTGTACCTCGATCTATCGAACAATGGATTGAACGGGAGTCTAACGATCGAGACCCCGTTCGCACCAAGTAATATCTTAACTTATTCACCATCGGTGCCTCCTCTAGTACAAAATGGGCCAATTTTTCCGCTGGTTTATATGGATTTGTCGACCAACAAGATCGAAGGGAGTATTTCGGATGGGATTGGCCAGTTTCGCAACATGAAGGTATTGGATCTGAGAAGCAATCACATCTCAGGATCCATGCCAAAAGCCCTTTGCAACCTTACATCCTTGGAAAGGCTAGATTTATCCCTGAATGAGATGACAGGGCCTATACCAGGTGAGCTTCCAAGCACCTTGACATATCTAAGCCTCTCAAAGAATATGTTATCTGGTACTATTCCACAAGACCTCAAAAGGTTCCCAGAAGCCTCTTTCTTCCCAGGGAATGAAGGTCTAGTTTCTACATGGACATTTGCCCCTACTAGCCCACAAGCCGGACATATTATGGCGAGTTCACATGGGGGAAAACACATGTCTAGGTCGGTTAAATCCGGCATCCTCATTGGGGGGTGCACCGCGGGTGTTGCACTAGTTCTCATTGGCATTGTGCTTGTGGTCATATATCCCAAGGTTTATCAAAGGTGCCGAGACGGCTCCGGCTCCCACGAAAGCCGAAAAAGCAAAAGCATGTGGATGACTGGCCCCATCTCTCGCAATGGGTCGTCCAATCTCGGCTCCTCCACCGTTCTACTACAAGAAGCATCCTCGGCCTTCCGGTATAAGGGCTCCGCTCCCATGGACAATGACACGATCACGATGGGAAGTGAAGACGAAACTACTACGTATGGCATTAGTAACAATGAAGATGGTAATAACAAGCATAATGCTTCTTCTTTGGGGGCGCCTGTCCTTAAGGTGCAATCCCCTGATAGGCTTTCTGGGGACCTTCACTTCCTTGATAAGTCCCTTCGGTTTACACCCGAAGAGTTGTCACGCGCACCGGCCGAAGTGCTAGGGAGAAGTAGCAACGGGACGAGTTACAAGGCCACACTCGATAGCGGTCATGTGTTGGCCGTGAAGTGGCTTCGAGAAGGGATCACGAAGAATAAGAAGGAGTTCGCGCGTGAGGTGAAGCGGTTTGCGAAAATCCGGCACCCGAACTTGAACCCACTTAGAGGCTACTATTGGGGCCCACATGAACATGAGAAGTTGGTCTTGTCAGATTTTGTTAGCTCAGGGAGCTTGGCAGCATATTTTGTTAATTCAGGTAGGTTAACAAAAAAACATCACTATTTTTTGTTATTTGTTTTAAAAAAGGTGTTTTCAAACTTGTTCCCCAAACTTGTAACCCAGATCGTGGAGCATGGCAAGTGGGTCGGACACCGGGCACAACACCCACGACAACTACTACCATCGCACTATCGTGGGAACAACGTCTTACAATATCGGCCGACATAGCGCGAGGTTTACGCTACCTTCATGATGAGAGGCACGAGCCGCACGGTAATCTAAAAGCCTCCAATGTGCTCATTTACGTGGATGGCTCAAACAACCTTATAGCACGCCTCTCGGACTACGGGCTGCATTCGTTAATGTCCAAGCAAAGGTTAATCCCTAGCCAAAACGTGAATGTGAACGCGTTGGGATACTTGGCCCCAGAGCTCTCGTCCATACCCAAGCCCACTTTCGCAGTGGACATTTACGCATTAGGAGTGTTAATGCTCGAGCTATGGACGGGGAAATGTGCAAGTGATATTGTCTCTGGGGAATGTGGGGTCGTGGATCTTGTAGATTGGGTTAAATCGTTGGTCTCTCAGAGGAGGGCCTTGGATTGCTTCGATCAATCGTTGTTACTCAATCATCTGCGTGATGGTTTAATTCGGCCGAAAGGCATGGATGAGATGCTTGCCTTGGCTCTCCGGTGTGTCTCCTCGCACTCCTCTGCTAGGCCCTTGATTGCTTCGATTTATGAACAAATCTCATCCTTTTGCTAACCTTCGATCCTCGTGCATTCAATGGGAAAAAAGCTTACATGTGTCTACATTGATGCCATGATCATATCATCTTTGTAATTTGTTGTAATTATGATTTTTTTGATGCTCTTCTTTGTTTTGATACCAAGCAGCAGCATCAATGCTAATGGCACTAATACGTTTCTTGATTAGGAAATGTATGTATTTTTAGCACCGATAGTTTATAGTTTCGACTTTCAATTAATGTAGTCTAGCTAGTATTATTGACCCACATTAAATTCAATGGAAGTAAGTGTGTATGTTGTTGGTATTGATTTGATCAACAATACTTTATTGGCATTCAATGCTAGCCATTTTAAAGTTCCAAAATCCTCAAAATCCATGCTCTTGTTGTACATACATACATACATACATACATATGTACATATATGTATGCATGTATGTGTACATATGTATGTACGCATGCATGTCTTTGTTGTGTGTATATGCATGTAGTGAAAGGAGTTTTTGCATCCATACCTACTATTAACTAAAGCCCCCTTCACACATTGTTTATGTTTCTTTTGCTTTTGTTTGCTTGCTTTACACTATTACCCATTCACATGGTTGGACGTTAGTCGCATGCATACAAATGCATTCACGTTGTTGTTCGATGTTACCCATATCATATATATGCATGTGCCTGGTAGGTCCTTGTACCTTTACAATACAATGCTTGGCCTTGTCATTCACACATGTGTGCACATTGGTGAAAGAAGTGCTTATATTTTTGTACACATGTATGTATAACCACATGTAAAAATGCAAGCATGCATGCATCCAATATAATAAGACACATGTGCGTGTCATGGCTATTGGAACTTAGTACATACACATGCATGTGTAAACATACCGGAGTGTATACACCGATTCACCCAATTTAATGAAATGCACCCTAGTGCATTTCACAAATATAGCCTTAATGACCATTGTTGAAAGTTACTTTTAATGGATGTAAGGTAAGGTAAGTGGGAAATGGGTTATCCTTGGATTTAATTTAGGACAACTCATTAGGATTTAGAATTTGTGGTAGAATGGAAGCCCAATGAATACATTCTATGATTCTTGTAAAAAAATGTAGCTTGTCTTGCAGATCCAATGGCATACATCTTTCGATCATGAGGCATTGTTGGTTAGAGTACTAAAAATACTTACCCATCTAAAGCCATTCCTTGTCATTAGCAATTGTTTAAAACCGAACTATTCAAAAAATTGAAACTTAAACAGAACCGAACCACGAAAACCTTTAAATTGAACCTTTACAAAAAAATCAAGCTCAAACCAAACGGTTTTAGAGACTTTTAAACCTTTAAACCGTTAAAACTACAGTTTCATTGTTCAGTTTTGGTTTTCAAGTTAGGTTAAAATTCAAAATTTCACATTATCATTTTAAAAACTTTAAATTTCTCAAACTTTAAAGATTTTGCTTAAAAGATCAAAATTAGGCTTAAAATGCTAAAAAAAAATATTAAAAAAAAAGATCAAGTGTCAATCCTAAATAGTTGAACAGTTTGAAATCATTTAAACCGAAAATCGTTAAACCAATAAAGGCTTGAACCGAACTGAACTTAACCATTAAACCCCCAAACCGAATTGACCTATTTACTAAAACCTAAACCTAAACTGAACTACCAAGATATTTAAACCGTTAAGTTGTTAAACCTTGATTTTGTAGTTTAGTTCGGTTCAAACCGAACTGTTGCCGATTACTACTTGTCATTATGTTCCTCTTGAACATTGTGCACAAGGTTCTTGTTAAATTGTAAGCATGTGCATACGAGGACATAAAGACGTCTAGACCTACATATTCATTTATAGAGTGCATATGTTCTTCATCTTCATAACTTGCCCTTGACAACATGTCTGCCACATTGTAGTACTTCTTGCCATATGCCAGACTAAGTGATTTGTTATAAGAAATGTATCATAGTATAACAACGTTGTTAAAAATTTCCATTGAGCATCTCACATTCTCATATCCAGTCTGAAAATACAATAAAAAATCCTAGTAGAAGTAGGGTATTAGATAGATAGATAGAGACTAAGATTGTCAATGTGATATAAAAGGTAAAATATATAAACCTTTATATCTATCTTCTCTTCCAAGTGTGAAAGGGGCAACATTGTAATCTAATAAATGAAAGAGGTAATATAAGTCAATGAAATTATAAACATTTTACACGGGTTTTTCCTCATTTTAACGCTCTCTAGAGCTAAAACTTAAGCATTTCTTTCTCTTCTTAATCGCTTTCTTAGTCTCAAGTCCTAACCCTAATTGTTAAATTAACTTAAGCATGTATTTAGCTAAGTGGACTAATAAAAGCTAGATCATGTTGATGATTTCTCATTCCTCCGCTCTTCTAATGTGCATGGAATTGTGGTAAAGGATTTTCGTGATTAAATGTTAATGCCTTGCCTTATGAATGTGATTAAGTCGTAGAGTAAGATTGGAGTTTCCTTTAGTAGTTAGTTTACATATTTGCACTGTGCGAGTGGTTAACAACCATTCTCAACCATCCATCCCACAAAAGGGTAGATGGTGATGTTGGAGTTCGAGACCGTCAGTGCGGAAACAAGAAAACACCGGGACATTTGAAACAGGCAATATGTCATATTCTCATTTTCATGACCGGTTGAGCCGTTAAGAATTGCCTAAATTTGTCAAAATTTTATAGAAAGGTATGGGCATGCATACATCTATTCTTAAAATATGGTGGATTTCTTAAGTGTAACATTTCATGACAATAAAACCAATAGTCTTATATTCAGTTAGTCACGTTTTTCTACCTAATTCTTAGGTAATAATTGAAAATCCATGGAACATTAATTGGATTTATCCTCATTCTACATCTGTGAGTACATTTCTAGAGGTTCTGAATATGAAAGACATCTAAAACAAGGGGTTTTTCGGTTTAGGGTGAAACACATGACACCTAAAATGTCGTTAGAAATTCTCGCATTCTACTCACTCTCCAATCATTACAAGAAAAATTATGATTCCAAGAAAATTGAATGGAGATTAATACGTAAACTTGTTAATTTCTATTAAACTCGAAGTTGGACACTTATACTTTATGTCTAAAGTCATACTATCTAAGATTAAGTCATACTATCTAACATTCCGAGAGAGTCTAAGATCGTAAAGTTCCTCTAATGATCTAAGATTAATTCATAGTATCTAACATTCCAAGTGAGTCTAAGATCGTAAAGTTCCTCCTACTATACTTTTTGTCTCAAGTCACACTACTATCGAAGATTCTTAGAGTGTCAAAGTTCAACAACTATAATCAAGTCAAAGTACTATTGAAGATTCCAGGAGTGACAAAGTTCAACAATTAATATGTAACTATATACATTTAGCAATGATTCAAACAATATATATACTATACTCCAAGAGAGGTAAAGGTCAAGAACAAATACAATAAAGAATTGTAAATTTTGCCTTCCTATTGATTTTTAAACACATACACTGTAACATATGTACTAGCGATTTATGCATTTATTGAACGATTGACTCATACATGTATCCATATAAAGCTAAAGAACAACATATGTACTTAAGAAATATACAACACAACTTACAATGACATCAAACTAGACTATATATTCGAACGAAAGAGTTAAGTAACCAAATCATTGCTTGCATTAATAAAGTCAACGAGTTCCAAATTCATCATGTTCAATTGCATTACGTCATATGCAATCAATCTATCAACAAGTCTGGAATGACGGGCTCTTCTGAACTAGTTGGTTATTGTACAATATTTGGAAGCGATTCTGGAAGTCCGATTGTCATCATCCTATATGTTACAGATGATCTAGTCATTGGAGGTGAAAATCTATTCGACATCAACAATGTCAAGTCCCTCCTCTCCGGCAAATTCAAGATGACGGACATGAAGGAGCTCCATTACTTCCTTGGCATAGAGGTAATTTGAAAACTCCAGTCGTCATTATGATCTCTCAACGACACTAAATCCTTAACTTGTTATACAAGTTCAAGCTGACTGAGTGTAAGTCTATGGCAACCCCTCTCAGTCGGAACCCGAAGTTAACTGCTGACTCCGACACAGAAGTGTGTGAGCCAGCTTAGTACCGACAACTGATCGAGAGCCTCATCTATCTTAGGATCACTCAACTGGACCTCAACTATGTTGCTTCCTCTCTCGAAGATATACTTTCGATTAGTCCCTGACTAATCGGGTCAAGGGAATCGTGGTTACGTAGGAGGGTACGCCAAGGCCGAACAAGGAGATTAACTACGAAATGGCTGGCCACAACTGATCTTATGACTTATGATTTATGAATAGGACTAGAACTCAATGTAAATGTGAATATTGAAATGACACCGGAAATTGACATGAACATAGTATGTATTATAGAATTACTGTATATATCGATTACATGACTTCCCGCCGACAATACCGTTACTCTCTCTCTCTCATAACAGAAAACAGATATACATATAGGTCCTTTTCTCTTGTATATCATACACATATATATTGAATCTCTCTTCTACGCCCCCTCTTGTGCTATTGCACCTTGCTTTATATAGCTTTTGTGTCCCCTCGTCGCGCTCTAACCACTCCTCTGATTTTCGGCTCCTATTCTAGGTTGTGTCATGAAGACAACATTTTGGTTATCAAGAATCGAACCCATGACTTCTTGGTCTATGTGTTGAACCC
The DNA here is from genome assembly GCF_043228905.1 of Azolla caroliniana. NCBI lineage: Eukaryota > Viridiplantae > Streptophyta > Polypodiopsida > Salviniales > Salviniaceae > Azolla > Azolla caroliniana. Next base: position 5,913,256 of record NW_028230445.1, read on the forward strand.
TTAACCATTGTAATAACATATATGTTGTGTGATTATAATAATTATGTTTCTAGTTATTACAAGATATTAGAATATTCTAGAACATTCTAGATTATTCTAGAACATCCTTTAATATTTCATGATTATATTTCTTATCATAAAATCTAAAATATTCTAGAACATTCTAGATTACTCCATAAGGACCTATAAATAACTGTCTATACATTCGTTTCAACTCATTCGGTTCAACACCCGTCTTTAGCCCTTAGCCTACTCATTGTAATCTTGTTTCATCATAATATAATCTCATTTCTATTTCAAGTCTTATCTCTCTCACTCTCTCTCACTCACTCTCTCTCTCTCTTTCTCACGCACACACACACACACACCCTCTCTCTTTCGCTCTCGCTCTCGCTCTCGCTCTATCTTCTACCCACGAGTCTCGATAGGTTGCGCGTATTTCGCTCAACTACTTTCTTCACGCTCGGGTCAATTCTTCTTTTCACACTCGCCTACTTGTTTCCTTTACACGATTCATTTCACACCTCTTGCCTTTTTGTCCCATGGCTAACACCTAGCACTCCCGTGGGACAATGCATTGCACGTCGAACCTACATGCCAAAACTTCCAAAAAATCGAAATCGAAAAATCAAAATGATAGTTAGTCGAAAAAATATTGATATGGTACACTTAGTCTTCTTCCAAAATTGCGAGGATATTCTCTGGTTGTGAGGATGCCCTGGTTTGGAGATTGACCATTTCTTCGGCCGTTGGCTCTATACTCGCAAGGGCGGCAGGTGGCTGTGTTAGTGCTGGAGGTGGCTCTTTATTTGTTAGCTTGTCATCTTGTAACTCGACCGATACATCGAGCTGTTGATCGTAAGTTTCCGCCGTGGATATTGGAGCCGTTGCCTCCTGTTGGGGTTCTGTGGTCTGTTTAGCCACTAGCTCCGTTTTTGGTCGCTATTGTGTCCCCTCTTCTTCTTCTTCTTCTGTTTGTGCCTGTGTTACTTCCTCGGTTACATGGGCTGTTGATGCCTGTGCGATGGCTTCTGCTTCGTTTTCAGCTAGCATGCGCGCTTGTTCGTAGCCTTCCATTTCTAACATGAGCAACATCTAATCATCGTTGAATTCCTCGAGGATGTTTTCGATTTCTGTGGTGTGCGTTCGTGCCAGGGTGCTGAATTCCTCAATGAGGTCTTTACAGAGGATCTGGATGCTGTTCTCATCCATTCTGTAGAACCTGCGACCCTCTTTTTTCCGATTTTCCAATATCGTGAAGATTTCCGGCTACGGTGCGAATACTGGATGGAATGGCCAAAATTGTCGATGTGAAACATGTGCACATGTACATAAGGAAATGTATATAAAATAATAGGGGATATTTATCCCACATTATAACGTCCTTCCCTCCTTGGACTATAAAACGAGGGAAGGGTCTCTTGTGAAGGGGTTGCCCATTTTGAGTTAGGAGGGTATACTGTTAGATCTAAGGTATGCTAGCTTTTCTCTTCTTCTTACTTTCCTTTAGGGTTTCATTTAGGTCTTCTTCTTCGTTGTCATGTGGGTGGGGTTTCTCTTTTTGAGTGGAGTCTTGTTAGTTTCGTATACTAGGGTTCTGTGTTTCCTTTCTGTTAGGGTTGCGAGGTTCTAAGTTCTTGTACTCTGAGGGTTTCCGTTTGTAGCTCTGTGTCCTGTGCAAGACCCCACTTGCATAGGTGAGCCTGAGTGCTCCTCGACTGGCGGCTTCGAGGCAGGCAACTGTTGTGATTCTATAGGAAGGCCCATCTTCAGCGCAAGGCTTCCACTTGTGTAGGTGAGCATGAGTACTTCCCGACTGGAGCTTGCTTGTAGACGGTTGTTGTATCTGTTCGATATTGGACTGGCTTGAAACCGGCGTTGTAATTTGTTGTTTGTATATACATTTATATGTGGTTGTGCATAAACCATGTCCTTGTCGGCGTCGTGTGTGTTTTCATTCTTAAACACTGGGTCATTTGAAACAGGTAATATGTCACAATTTAAGAACAATCCGTCCAAAAAAGGCACTGAGTAGGTCATTTCACAAAAAGGATCATCGCATGCGTAAAGGGTTTTGGAAATTGAATCAAAATATATTGATTTAAACCATGTCCAAAAATTTAGGGCTTTCAAAAAATGCCCCTAATAATTGACACGTGAAATTTACAAGAGAACGTACAAAAATTACAAAATGACTAACATTTATATTTATACATATTTGTGAATCTCCATATTGATGTAACATACAATATTTACATTTCATATATGAGATCCATCATTTCCCAGAGATACGGCTTCCCCTTCAGACCCACCCGATGAACTAGAAGAGCTTTGTGAGGTCTCATCCTCATCATCACTAGCAACCAATGCATTGTCTTCATCCAATTGCAATCCAATGTCACCGTGATTATGAGACATACTCCTTGTTCGTCTCTGTGTTGCGTCAACAAGCACATATGGGATCTTCTCTTTTATTATCTTGATTGTAGTCTGTCTTAGATGGCCCGTTTTGGTCAAGGAGAAGTCATACACGAGTATTTCGACATTATCAAGTGTTAGAGTAGACGTACTTGGTAGATTCTTTCTTCTTTGCTTTCTCCTTGTGCCTTCGACATCCTTAACCATCTCTAAAGAGTACTTCCCAGTAAATGCATCTTTGGAAGAGGTATGATACCAATGAACCATAATAGACTTTACTTGATTGCCTTCATCATCCTTAATAATTTCAATGATTTTGGCAATCCAGAAGGGATGGCCCAACTTATCACCCCCTGCTAATGTTGCAACCAACATACCAACTTGTAGCTCATGTAGATTGCCTTGCCACCTGGCCTCTGCAACATGCGATAATCTTGTTCCCACGTAAATATCTCTTTGTCATGGATGAACTAGATTATTCAATTCAAGATTATCTAGTGGTTGTAAAGGAGTCGTGTTTGCCATTGATGGGCCACCAAGCGCCCATTCGAATTGATTTTGTAGTGGCCAATACCTTGTAAAGTGGTGATGATTAAAGAAGACATCCCACCAATCCACATCCTGATTACCAGCGTACTTTTTGGTTCGCTCAATATTTATTTGTATTTCGTCAAGGCACCACATCCAATATATCTTTTGCTCTTCAATTGAACTACCAACAACCAATCTTTTATCGTCGTCATAGGGCATTTGCTCAGCACCATAGATTATTGCATCTGGGAAATGCAATAAGAGCCTACATCCGTCTTGTGGCTCCCATTGTGAACTAGATGAGTATTGTTTGGCATACAACATGGTCTAGTTGTGATCGACCACACTTTTTTGGATGAGGAAGATGTGGTTAAAACTTATATTATTAAGTAGAGCAAGAACCCTACATCCAGTCCCATCACCATCCAAACAAAAGCACTTGAAATCATATACTTCATTTAAATGTTGCACATCTGGCTTGTGGGTATAAGCTTCAACAATCAACCTTGATAGCACAGGAAGTGTGAAAGCATCACACCTCGCTAATTTCTTGGAGAACCTACTACACATTTGATCTATGTGATCATGTGTATGACCAACTAGCAAGAAGTTGACCTTAATCTTTTTGAAAATACCCTTGTCTACTAACATGCTCAAATAACCAAACACAGTTGAGTTCTTGTTTTCTCTCGCCGTATTGTCAAGTTGCACGTATAATACTGGTGGGAGTAAACCTTGCCAACTCTGCAAACCTCTTTGCATGACTATCACTGTAAGATTAGGGTTGTTGTGGATATTTGGATAAGTTAGGAACACTTGAGGCCTTATTGTTTGACAATACAGAAGACATCCTACTAAGTGCATCTGCACTAGGCATTCATCTCCAACATCCTTGGGCAACCTTCGAAAATGTGGCAAACAAGTTTTCTTCTGATCCATCCCATCTAAAATCAAGCACATATATCTTTCTGGTGATTGAAGCACTTTTTGACGATGGTGCATAGCTTTAGATCTTTCCAACGCTTGGCTTTCTTGATGTTCTCTCAATAAATTCTTATATTTTGTTATTTCTTCATTTGTTGTCCCACTCTTGGCCATGCTTTTTAAACTCACACATATAGAACAAACACCCATCCGGACCTTGCGGGGCATGACCACATTGTTAAACTTCGATCTCCATAAACGATTAAAATATCGATATTGTATGTAAGGTACACTTTCTAATAACATGTCATCCTTATACGCTTGGTATACCTCACAACGAGTGAAGTTATCTGACAAATGTAACCTTCTAGTGGTGGGCATAACATCACATTGCTTCGAGAAATATATCTCCATCCATCTAACGACATGCCACCCAATTAGACCCTTACATGTAGATTCTGTATTGTTGAAAGGTACCCACCACCCCTTAAGTAATCGATGTTGAATTCTTTGTAGCCTCATGTTCCCGATGCTATAGGCAATTTTAAAAGAAACTCGACAACTCTTCATAGTAAGTGAAAGGTAGTATTCCACCTGCTGAGAACATGACACTGCCAGATGGTCCTTAACAAGTTGCATATTGGCAATCAAGAATGTATCTTGTTTGTCGCCATTGAGAGACAAATACTTTGGTCGCAACCCCCAAAAGTTTTCCTTTCCAAATATTGATAGACAAAAGCTCCCACAACATACCTTGCATATATCAATTGCAATTTGGCGATCCGAACACAGAAAATTATATCGTTTAGCACTCACTTGTCGAGGAACTCTTTGAAAATTTAGAGGCTTGTTGACACAGTCGTCATCAACATTCGGAAAACCGGACTCGTCATGATTTTTATCTACTTTAATATTACTTATTTTACCTTAGTTAAAAGGCTCTATCGAAAAAAGTGACGTCGAACTTTGCTCTCAATCGTCGTTTGACTATATATGGCATTGTTAATTATTAACATGGTTATATTCCTCGATTGAGAATAACAAGTTATCAGATAATTTAAAAGACTCAATAGAAAAACAAATTTTTTTTACTCGAGTTTGAGGACATTTTGAGTAAGGGGGGCTAAGATCACGGGAGTCCAAAATAGGCTCAAGTTTAGTTCTATAATAAGCACCATGTCCAAAAGCATTAATTTAAAATAAAAAAATTTAAAAACTATTTTAAAAAATAAAAATAAAAAACAAAACTATATAAGGAAAAGTCATCTTCTCATTGTTCAAGCAATAAAAGAGCACAGGAGCACAAAGCAACCAAGACTTCCAATTTTCGCCTCCCCAATCAAGTCGACACCAATGTCACCAACATGAACAAGGGAACAAAGATTGCCAAGTATGTTTTCCGAACTATATTTTTAGATTCTTTAAAGATTCCTAAAAGATTCCTTTGTGTGTTTGTTAATTTCTGCATCCAGAATTCGATGCTTTCAATCGAGTTCTCATAATTTCAACGGGAACTCGATGCACTGCGGCAAGTTCCCATTGAAAGAGAACACCCTTTCAACAGGAACTTGATGCACTGCATCGAGTTCCCGTTGAAAGGCGGGACTTTCATGATTGATATACTAGAATTGGTCACTTTCTTGCTATTTTTTGGCATTTTTTTCAATGTTTTTATGTAACATTACACCCCTAAACGGGTGATTTTCGCCTACTTTTGCAGAACTTTACCTTAGTTTTCTGGTTTACGTTGTGGACTTTTAAGATTATCTATATATCATTGTGTTATTGCCTGTTGTTGCAGTGAATGACGACAGAAGGTTCCATCCTTCAAATTGAAGATTCCCTCCCCAACAAAGAAAACTTCCGACACCATGCCCAAGCCTGACTCACGCAAAATGTTTGTTGAGTTGAGAGCGGATGGAACTTCGTACACTTTAGGCGAAAAGAGTAGTGGGGAACCTCATATGAAGAGCTACCCTCATGACGAGTGGACACTAATCTATACCCAGGACGAAGGAGATTTGCTCCTTATTTTTGCGAAATCTGAAGGTGAGGGCAAGTTGCTGGGGAAGACTTTCACCTACAATCATGTAAAGAACATCGAATACAAAGATAACGAATCATCGAACCTCTTGTTCGATGTTGATAGCTTGATGGGGATGCACAAAGTCAGGATAGATGAACAAAATTTTGTAACTGACTCATGCCACCCGAAAGCTTTGAAAAAGGATGTCCAGACTAAAAATAATTTGATTGTTGCTTTGCGCCCTTATATTAAGGGAGAGTTGATGGTCTCACAAGCTACCACACCACCAAAGTCTGTCAATAAATCAAAACCGGAACATAAGAAGTACAAGAAAAGGCAGCAACCTGAGGACGACGAGCCTGAGGTACTCAAGTTCGTGGAAGATGAGTAGGAAGATACCGAGGTCGAATTTATTCTTCCAGGGGGTCACATTGCATCGGGAGTACTCACCTAAGAGCAAAATCGGATCAGAGAAAACATTGTAAAGACGAAGCTTGTCCATAAAGGACAACTATTTCACTTGCCGATCTCCTCTATTCAGAGGCCACCCATTGATCCGAAAACAGGGAGACGGGCTCTAGAAATAAGAGAGCCACATTCAATGCATGTGCAAAACTTAAAAAGAAAAATGAAGATAAATCCACATGCCACTATAGTGCCATTCTTAGTAATGGTAGACCCTGATCAGTGCACAACTGTTGCTGACTTTAAGTACAGTTTGGCTGACGATTACACATACTATGTGATTGGAGGATCCCACTCTGCTGAAGCTCGATGTCAACTTGTGAAGGAGTATCCTCTTACTCCATTCTTCAAGTATGCAAAATGTAAAGTGTATGTTGTCCTTACACATGAAGAAGCCAAGTTGTTAGCTTGGGATCATAACAACGATAATTGATAGAAATTGACGCTTTCAAAACCTTCACCTCGCGGCCACAACCGAGGAAACACGAGTCAATGCAGCAGTAAATCGAAAACACAGAGAAAGGCTCGAATGCACAGGGTTTAGCGTGGAAAACCCTAGACGGGAAAAACCACGGGAGTGCAAGACTCCAACTATCACTATACGCAGGGAATGTACAATGGCGAGCTGCAAGGCGACGACCTTGAGCTCGCTGTCCTCGCCACAGACGGCGGTATTACACAGAGGCGTCGACCTCTTCCTTTCTCTCTCTCTCTCTCACTCTCTCTCTCGTCGGCTCTCACTTCGCTCCCTCTAAGTGGAAAACAGAAAAATGAGCAACAACAACAAAACTGTTTGCCCTAAGTCTTATTTATACACATATGACTTTCGGGCTATTTACAAATATAGCCTAGAGGGCCCTTGGCAAACATATTCACAAATATGTCCCCGCATCCGGATCTCTCTCCGGGTACATTCGTCATCCGGTTCCGATACCGGGTACTCCTCATTCGGGTCTTCATTCCCGATTCCCGGACATCTGACCATCCCATCCGGAGGGACCGTAATCCCAACAAACTCCCCCTTCACTTCGGCATGGGATGTCTTTCCAGTCCGACCCTCTTCCGGCACGCTTCCAGCTTGTCGGGTGTGAGCACTTTGGTCAGCATATCTGACCCGTTCTCGTCCGTATGGATCTTCGTCAGCACGAACTCCTGGTCTTCTATCCTTTCCCGGATCCAGTGATATCTTCGCTGGATGTGCTTCGTCCGGGAGTGATAGGCCGCATTCTTCGCAAGGTGGAAGGCACTCTGACTGTCGCAGTAGAGTCGGTACTCCTCTTGCCGGATACCGAGCTCTCTAATGAAGTCCTTCATCCATATTATTTCCTTGCCGGCTTCAACAACCCTAAACCCTAAACCCTTTGTCTTGGGGCTTTGCTTGCTGGACAACTTGCAGTTTGCCGGGAGGGTTGACCCGACCGGTCTTGCTTCCGACATGTTGAACCGGTGAAGCACCTTTGTCACGTACTTCTCCTGTGACAGCCACAACTGCTTCGTCTTCCGGTCCCGGATGATGTGCATCCCTAGTATTTGCCTCGCCGGACCCAGGTCCTTCATTGAGAAGGTTCGGTGAAGCGCTTTCTTCAGCATCCGTATCTTGCCCTGGTCCCGTCCGACGATCAACATGTCGTCCACGTACAGGAGGAGTATTAGAAAGTCTCCTCCTTCGAACTTCTTCACAAACACGCAGTGATCGGACTGCGTTTTGTGGTACCCTTCGTCGGTCATGAAAGAGTCGAACTTCCGGTACCATTGCCGGGGAGCCTGCTTCAGTCCGTAAAGGCTCTTCTTCAACCGGCATACCAGGTGCTCCTTCCCTTTCTTCTCGAATCCTTCCGGTTGCTGCATGTAGATCTCTTCTTCGAGGTCACCGTGAAGGAATGCCGTCTTCACGTCCATCTGTTCTACCTCGAGGTCCATGCTTGCCGCTATGCTCAGCACCGTCCGGATGGAGGTCATCTTCACTACCGGGGCAAATATCTCGTCGAAGTCGACGCCCTTCTTCTGCTGGAACCCCTTCACCACGATCCTGGCTTTGTATCTCGGGGGGTTTCCGGCATCTCCCGGTTTCAGCTTGAACACCCACTTGTTTCGAAGTGCCCGCTTTCCTTTCGGCAACTCCACAAGTTCATATGTGTGGTTCTCATGCAGGGAATCCATCTCCTCCTGCATGGCACTTAACCACCTGCGGCTATGGGTGTCAAGCTTTGCTTCTTCAAAACTCTCCGGCTCCCCCTCGTCGGTTAACAGCACGTGCTCTGGTTCCGGAAATCTCCGGGGGGCCCTTCTCTCTCTTAGAGGATATCTCCGTTCCGGAGCTTCGGTAACCGGCTCCTCCGTTTCCTCTTCATCCGAATCCATTTCGGGATCGGGGCCGGTTCCGGTATCAGTTTCATCTTCCTTGGCCGGTTCTGTTTCTTCACCGTCTTCGGCCGGATCCTCGAGTGCTAACCGGTCCCTTGCCGGTCGGGACTGCTCCTCGTAGAGTTGATCCTCACCGGTCGACTTGGAGCTCTTCATCTTCTTCTCCGACTCCCAGTCGGCGAGTGTCTTGTCCTCCATGAAGATGATATCACGACTCCAGAATATCTTTTTGTCGACCGGGTCCCATACTCGGTAGCCGAACTCGTCATCGCCGTAACCGAGGAATATGCATGGCCGGGTCTTTGGATCTAGCTTTCCTCTCCGGTCCTTTGCCACATGCACATATGCGAGACACCCGAACACCTTCAGATGCCGGTAGGATACTTCCCTACCGGTCCACACTCTCTGCGGCGTGTCTCCGTCCAAAGGTACTGAGGGTGATCTGTTTATCACGTATGTCGCCGTCGACATTGCCTCAGCCCAAAACCCCTTGGGTAATTTCGCATGCGCCAGCATACTCCGGACCCTCTCCATTATGGTCCGGTTCATCCTCTCGGCCAGCCCGTTCAGTTCCGGCGTCTTCGGCACAGTAAACTCGAGCCGGATTCCCTTCGAGCGACAGTACTCCTCGAACTGCCCCCGGTATTCCCCTTCGTTATCCGCTCGTATCGCTTTCAGCTTCTTGCCGGATTCCCTTTCCACTCTCGCGTGGAGTTCTTTGAAGACGCACAACACTTGGTCCTTTGTCTTCAACGGTGCCGTCCACAGCTTCCGGCTGTGGTCATCAATGAATGTCACGAAGTACTGGGCTCCGCCATGTGACTTCGTTTCTACTTGACACACGTCAGTGTGCACCAACTCCAATGGTGCGCTACGTCTCGTCGGTGGCCTTGAGTGGAAGGAGGTTCGGTTCTGCTTACTGGCCAGGCAATCGGTGCACTTCTCCAGGTGCACATGCTTCACTGGAATAAGGTTGTCTTCTGCAAGCCTCTTCATCCCCTTCTCACTCATGTGGCACAGTCTCTTGTGCCACAGCTCACCGGCAGTGTCGGCTGCCACGTTCAACTCCTCCGGACACAACCAGGCATTCATAAGGTACAGTGTGTTGACTTTCCGGGCCCGAGCCACTATCAGGCTCCCCTTGCTGAACTTCATTACGCAGTTCCGGATGCTACCTGTGTAGCCTTCATCGTCTAGCCTCCCGGCCGAAATCAGGTTCAATCGAACCTCCGGAACGTGTCAGACATCCTTCAGCAACATTTTGCATCCGGTCGAGGTTGTCAACCACACGTCTCCTATGCCGGCAATCCGGCACGTACCTTCATTTCCCATCCGAACACAGCCATGCTCATCGGCTGTGTAGGATGAGAAGTATCTTCTTTCCGGGGTCAGGTGGAACGACGCTCCGGAATCGACCACCCAGGTAGTCTCATCGCCGGCAATGTTTAGTTCACCTTCTTCGGTGATGAGCATGATCTCCTCTTCACTTGCCGCGAGTGCCGTCGTTCCTTTCCGGTCCTGCCCTCGCCGATCCGAACCATTCCGGTCCGTGGCTCCCCGGTAAGCACCGTTCCGTTCCGAAGACTTCTTCGAATCGGTGTCGTCGGCTCCATTGTCTTTTCGGTAATGCTGACAATTCTTTCGGAAGTGCCCCGGCTTCCCACAATGGAAGCATGTGGGCCTTCCTCTTGACTGCGACCGGGTCCCCGACTTCTCCCGTCTTTGCGGACTCCGGTTCCGTTGTCTTCCCCGATCCGATTCGGTAAGCAGCATCTTCGGATCGGAGGCCGGTTCTTTATCTCTCCGACGCGCTTCTTCGTTCAAGATGCTTGTCTTTACCGTTTGTAGGGACAAGTTATCTTCGGTGCAGGAGGTGCTGAGAGTCACCACCAAGTTCTCCCAGCTTTCCGGCAATGTACACATCAGCATGATGGCTTGCATTGCATCCTCCAACGGGAACTTGATCGCCGCAAGCTGGTTCACGAATCCCATGAACGTGCTTACGTGTTCCACCATACTCTCGTCGTCCCGGTACTTGAGGTTCACTATCTTCCTCATCAGGGAGGTCCGGTTCAACGCATTCTTCCTCTCGTAGAGGCCCGACAGCTTCTGCCACATCTCATATGCGTTGGTGTCGTTCGCCACATGTTGTAGAACGCTCACGTCGACGTATTGCCGAATGGTTGCAACGGCTTTCCGGTTCAGAAGCCTCCATTCCGTCTCAAGTACCCCCTTGGGTATTTCCGACCTGTCGATCGGTTCATACAGGTCCCGAACAATGAGCAGATCCTCCATCTTTATCTTCCAGTCGGCGTAGTTCTGCGCATTCAGCACCATCATCCCCGGCTGCCCGCTGCTGCCGCCTTCCATTTTTTGCACTGCAGTCGCTCTGATACCAGATTGATAGAAATTGACGCTTTCAAAACCTTCAACTCTCGGCCACAACCGAGGAAACACGAGTCAATGCAGCAGTAAATCGAAAACACAGAGAAAGGCTCGAATGCACAGGGTTTAGCGTGGAAAACCCTAGACGGGAAAAACCACGGGAGTGCAAGACTCCAACTATCACTATACGCAGGGAATGTACAATGGCGAGCTGCAAGGCGACGACCTTGAGCTCGCTGTCCTCGCCACAGACGGCGGTATTACACAGAGGCGTCGACCTCTTCCTTTCTCTCTCTCTCTCTCACTCTCTCTCTCGTCGGCTCTCACTTCGCTCCCTCTAAGTGGAAAACAGAAAAATGAGCAACAACAACAAAACTGTTTGCCCTAAGTCATATTTATACACATATGACTTTCAGGCTATTTACAAATATAGCCTAGAGGGCCCTTGGCAAACATATTCACAAATATGTCCCCGCATCCGGATCTCTCTCCGGGTACATTCGTCATCCGGTTCCGTAACCGGGTCTTCATCATCCGGTTCCGATACCGGGTACTCCTCATTCGGGTCTTCATTCCCGATTCCCGGACATCTGACCATCCCATCCGGAGGGACCGTAATCCCAACAATAATGACTATAGACAGAAGATGTCATGTATCGAGTGCATCAGGGTCTTCCATCATGAGTACATTGATGCGTCGCAAAAATTTGGTCCTCGGCTGCATCCTGGATTGCGACGACAATGTCTGCTTGAAGTGGGGATAGTAGTTGATGAAAGCACCAAGTCTGAAGGCCTGAGAAAATATGACTCATGGTTTCAACTTGCGTTTAGAAGAGGGGACTCAAGTGTGGGACCTCCAAGAACGCATTTTTAGTATGTGGGAGCGGAAAGAAATAAAGGGTCAAAGATCAAAGAAGGCTAAGCTCGACCCACAAGTGGAGATAAAATCTAAGTCATGTAAAAGTGACTTAGTAATTGAAGAGTTAGCCGAAGATATGAAGCTGCTTCCTTGGTGGTCATTGCAAGGAATTTAAGATGACAGATTATTAATATCTGTATTATCAAGAGTGGCCGCCAAGGAGTTCAGCCTTGATGAAATGGTGACAGAATTTCAAAAGTGAGTAATCTATGTGCATGTATCATTTTTTATTGGATTGATTTGTTGTTTTGCTCTTTATTCTAATCTTAGTTTCTTTTGTTTTTTAGCCATAAGGTTTATATGAAGATACAAGAGCTGATGATGAAAAAGTTTTCCTTGCCTACATGGGAAGAAGTGGAGCAATCGTGCCCAAAAACATCATCGTACAAGGCTCTTGAAGAATTCTTTATCGTGTTTAGAGAATGGGTATGTATGTTTTACAAATATTAATTGATTTTAGGATAATGGGTTTCTTCTTATAAAATTTATAATTACAGAAACCACCTCGTTCAAAGAAAATGAGTGACAGCAATGAAGGCATACCAAGCGCTTTCATTACCCATTTTGAATGAGCTAAATATCAGAAATGAATGACAAAAGAAAAGAAGCTCGAGGTGCTTGAGGACTCAAATACCGTAGAAATCTTTTTGCACAAGAGTGATCCTTTCCGACAATTGTACTATAGTGTATATAAAGGTGATGTGGGTAATATGCTTGACATATTACCCAAGGGACATTATACATTGCTCGTGGCAGATATACCGTATGGATTCCAAATATCAGGTTCTACATACGATGATGTTCCATACAAATATCCACAAATAGAGAAGATGGTTAAAGACTTCGCGGAGCTGACCCTGGCACCATTATGGAGAATCGTTATATTTCACAGTATGGGTCAGGCTTTATCGGTCACTATTGCATTGAAGTCGAGATGCCATGCCATCGAACATATGCATTGGTAAGCATTATGTTACTATATATTTAATGTATGGATTCAATCCAGGTGCTTAGTACATATATATTAACTTGTTTCGATTCAATTATAAAGTAGGGTTAAAACAAACATAACTCGTACCCCGGGTGATCGAATGGTGAGCGTTGTGGAGCACTTGTGCGTGGGCTATTACGACGTTATTTCTAAGAAGAAGGCTCGAGCACATGTTAATGAGCGGAACGTTGTCAACTATATCATGTGTTCGGCTGTAATGAAGAAACTATGCCACATGTCTGGCGGTAAGAGTATTTTAAACCCATATAAAAAACCCTCGTGATTGATTAATCGATTGGTCAAGTTGTTCTCGAACTCGGTGTCGTGAAGAAAACCGTCCATAGGCGGAATCGGCGCACCAAGGCGTGGGAACCGGTTCTTCACGCGCGCACGCTCCAAGTTGTACATAGAAGCGAATTAGGAGGATAATCGGCAGGAACGGGCCCTAACACGAGTGGAGACAAAGACCGCGAACAGTCTTTTCGGTCGCGCGCGGGAGCGAAGGAACTGTACGAGTCGGCGGCGTAACTACGCGGATGCGTGAAGAACGGAGCGGATCCCTGTCCAAAAGGGACAGGGAATAAAGCTGACATGACGGCCTGCTCGTCGGCCTATATAAGGAGCAGGAAAGAGCTTCACCAAGGATCTCGCGGAGAGAGGACGAAGTGCTGCCGGACCGTTTCTGGACGCTTCTCTCTCTGTTTCCTTCCTTCTTGAGCTCCATAGCTTTCTGTGCAGGGTTCCGAGGAGGCTCGCGCTGTTTCGAGGAACGCCCGAGTGCTTCCGGCAGCACCTTCGACCTGCTACCCCCCCCTTTGTGCGTCGAAGCGAACAAGCATCGGCATCTGTTCGCCGGCCTGTTCGGTTGTAACCAACCTGTGCCCCATCGAGGGTTGTAGTCGTGTCAGCCATTTTGTTAATATACATAATTAGTCATTCGCATCTGTCTGTGTCGGTGTCTGTTCGCGTTCTCCGTGCTGAAGGGCCGTGTCCCTGTGTATCCCCGGTCCTGCGTAGCCGGTTCTCTCTCTTTCTCCTCCCTCGCTTGCTCTTTGGTTCGAGACCCCCGCGGTCCCGCCTCGTTTCCACACGCACTTGCGTAATAACGCGACATCTTTGGTGAACCCGATGTGAAGGAGGCGGCAGAAGAGCAGAAGATGAGGGGGTCGGATCTTGCAGAGGCCATGGCTTCGGCCGTGGATCGGATTGTAAACGCGCGCGAGGGCACCGGTGCCCTCGACAGAGCTATTGAGGCGGTCGTCGGCACGATCGGCCGGTTCGATGGGAAGGATGCCACGAAGTATTTGGCGTCCTACGGTGCAGAGATGCTGATGCGGGACATTCCGGAAGAAAGGCGTCTTGCCGGATTTCCCCGAGTGGCGATGCCGAGCATCCATGCGGAGGTGCTCGAGGTGCGGGCGGAGAGCCGTACCTGGGAGGAGTTCGAAGGTCGGCTCCTAGAGAAATACGGGCTGGACGACGCGCTCCGGCTTTCGAAGCGAAGGTTCATGGAATGGGTGGAGTCCCCGGGGAAGGGAAGAAACGCGTCGGCACTCCTCCAGGAGTTCGAGGAAAACTTTGCGCGCCTTTCGGCGCTCGACCGAACCATCCTGGACACAAGCCGGGTCTTGCTGTTTGTCAAGTCGGTCGACGAGCGGGATCGGGAGCAAGTGGGTCTCTTGCTGGAAACCGAAGACGGTGTCGCGTTGTTACGCGCGTGCGTGGAGAAGGGCGGAACCACGGGGGTCTTGGACTAAGGAGAAGGGGAGAAGGAATAGGACTTCGGAATGGAGCTTAGCACAAGAAGAGAAAGAATGAACAAGAGGAAGATGGAGGCCAAATGCTCAACAAGATATATTAGAACCGAAAACCGATTACAAAATGGCGGCCGCGTAGGCCGCACCAAACGACTATGATAAACCCCGAAACCCTAATCCGACGAAGAAGAAAAGAAACCCTAAACCTAACGCTTGTCCTATGTGGTATACCTTCCGCACTCAAAATAGGCAACCCCCACAATGGTGCTCTTCCTCTCCCTTTATAGCACAAGGAGGGAAGACCGTTACATAAAGGTGCTACAAAATATCCCCTTTCAATCAATGGGGATATTTCCCTTGATTTTAGGGGAGGTGGGAAGGATGGGTCTTAACTCCCACCTCTACACGAACTACTATGTACCTATCTCTCTCTCTCACGTGGATGTGCGCGCAAAAGCACATCACCTTTACACTTTACAAATCCTAAGGTGCATTTCTAGCACCACACTTATCACTATCGACAAATAGAAATACAACATCTTGATGTGCAACGTTGCACATCGCGGGTTTGCTTACTTCGCTCGGTTTTCCGCCTATGGACGAAAATCTTCACGACATCCGCCCCCACCTAAC
The DNA here is from genome assembly GCF_043228905.1 of Azolla caroliniana. Lineage (NCBI taxonomy): Eukaryota > Viridiplantae > Streptophyta > Polypodiopsida > Salviniales > Salviniaceae > Azolla > Azolla caroliniana. The sequence goes on from NW_028230445.1 coordinate 5,928,669, forward strand.
CGCACATCCACCGGTATGTGCCAAAAGGGGAACAAAACGCGAGATTTTCGGCCAAGGCGGCCAACCGAGCCCTTGACAACCTCGTGGGCTTGCCCGGCTTAGTCTTCCACTTCGAGCAAGTCCACCCCGTCCACACGAACCACCGTCGCCTTCCGGCCCACTATCTCCGCCGAATGGTCCCGAACCGTCGGCTCCATCCGATCCGCCACACTTGACGACGTTCGCCGAGTCGTTGCCTCCACCCGATCCGCCACGTCCACCGTGTTTCCTCGAACCACCGTCTACATCCGGACCGCCGTTTCTGATGCCCGCGCTTTCTTCCCCGATCGGTCCTCCCGAACGCCGCTGCCGACCCTTTGTCCGCCTCGCATATCCTCCGGATCCGCCTTTTTCGTGCCGCGCACCTCGTCGTGCCGACTCTTCTCGCTCCGCGCTTGCCTTCCGTAGGCTTTCCCCGTACGTCGGTGTCGTCCTCCGAATGCGTGCTCGTGCTTCGGTCCTTCGATGACCCCATCACGCATTTTTCGCCTTCCCTTTGCTTGCCGTGCTCTCTCGCCGTAGAGCATACCATCGTTCCCGTGCTCGTTGCTTGGCCCTCATGCGGCCGCATTGCACGTTTCGCATTCCGCTCCTCTTCGCGTACCCTTTCGGAAAGGTACCTTTCTTCCCCGACCTCCGTTTCGCTCGGAGGAACACCCTCTTGGTCCTCTTGGCCCGCTCGACCGCACACATCCTTCGTGATGTCGTGTTCGTTCTTTTGGGCGCATACATCTTCGTTCTCCGCGACCTCCCGTATGCCTCTCTCGGTGCCTTCATCCGTTGTGGCCTTCGTCCCCTCGCCGCCACCGTCCGCCACTCTTGGTCTCACGTCGGCACTCGCGCCGACCGCCGGAGTCTCTATAGCCGGTGTGGAGGATCCCTCTCGGGCCTTATCTTCGTGGCCGCCGGTCTTAGCCTCTCCGTAGGCCACCTCTTCCCACCAATCTTCCCTAGCATCGTGCCAGGTCTTGTCGTCGCCGCCTTCCTCCTCGTATTCGCCTCTCGAAGGCGTGATCCGACCGTCATCTTCGATCGCTCGATGTGGCTCCTTCGTAGGCATGCTTGTGTCTTGGCCCTCCATCGGCCGTATTGCATGCATCTCGTCTCGCTCTTCCGCCGTAGACCCGACCTCCGTGTCGGTCTTCTCCTCCTTTGTCGCCGTAGCCCGTTCCGACACGGGCTCGCCGTCTTGGACCCACCCGTCCACCATCTCGTACCGGATATCCGTTCCGGTAACCTCGTACGCTCCGGCCTCCGACTCCTCGCCGCCACCCGCCGTTTCTCCGGTCTTATGTTGATCCGCAACCGCCATAGTCTCTAGAGTGGGTATGGAGGGTCTCGTTTGTTTCCGTTTTTCCCCCGAACCATGGTCGTCGTGCCCGGTTAGCCTCCATCTCGCGCTTACCGGCTCCCATCGTAACCGTAACCGTAACCATAACCGTAACCGTAACCGGCCAATCGGTCTCGCCGGCTTCCTTCGGTTTGGGCCCGGTTCGCCGGCCCTTACTCTCTTCTTCTTCCGTGCCGTATTCCGGTCGGGTCGGTTCCCGACTCTCTCCTCATTTCCGCTCCGGTCCTCTCCGTCGGACCCACCGTATACGCCCATTCCGGGCCCCGCATACTCGTCTTCGTATGCGCTCTCTCCGGGCCTCACCTCCTCACGGTCACCGCCCATCTCTCCGGTCTCACGTTGGCATTCGAGCACAACCGCCGAAGTCTCCGGCCCCGGTGTCAAGGGGTCTTGCCTCCGTCCGCTCCAATCTTCCTTCTCGTTTCCGTTGCCCGCCTTGCCGCCGTCACCTCCCGGCGCACTAAGCCTCATGCCGGCACTCGGGCCGGCCATTGGAGCCTCTAGGATTGGTGTGGGTAAGGACCCGGCACCGCCGCTTGTTGTCTCCGTAGCCGCTTTCGTTCGGACGTCGTTGTCCGCGGCTTCCCCATCTCCGATTCCGTAAGCCTCTAGTATGCTTGCCACCACCTCTTCTTCGCCGTTCTCCGCGTCATTTTGTTTGCCCGCCTTGCCGCCGCCACCGCTCGTCGTTCTAGGTCTCGTGCCGGCACTCGGGCCGACCGCCGAAGCCTCTAGGGCCGGTGTGTGGAAGGTCGCGGCACCACCGCTCGCCTCCTCTCCGCTCGATGTTTTGGGCCGCCGTGCCCCGAATCTTCCGCCCACTTTCGAAGTGGCGCTCTCCGCTTTGTAGTCATCGGCCTCATCCTTGGCCGTCCATTCGCCGCAAGACGAGAGGGTTGCTCGCTCCGCACCCTCTCCCATGTCGTCGTCGTTTCGGTTGCCCGCCTTGCCGCCGCCACCGTCCGTCACTCTAGGCCTCTCGCCGGCTCTCGGGCCGGGTGCCGGAGTCTCTAGGACCGGTGTGTGGAAGGTCGCGACACCACCACTCCTCTCGTCCGTAGCCACCTCCATTCGGACATCGTCGTCCGTGGCTACCCCGTCTTCGGTTTCGCAAGCATCGAGTATGCTTGCCGCCGCCTCTTCTTCGCCGGTCTCGTCCTCATCTCGGTTGTCCGCCTTGCCGCCGCCACCGCCCGTAGCTCTAGGTCCCGTGCCGGCACTCGGGCCGACCGCCGAAGCCTCTAGGGCCGGTGTGTGGAAGGTCGCGACACCGACGCTCGTCTCCTCCCGACTCGATGTTTCGGGCCACCGTGTCCCGAAACCGTAGTTACCGGCCTCCATGGCCGTCGCTTCACCGCAAGGCAAGAGGGTCGCTTGCTCCGCACCCTCTCCCTTGTCACCGTCGTACGCTCTTCCGGCCTCGATTTTCGCCGTCACGATCTCGCACGCCTCCCATACCAACGCCTCGAAGTCGTACTCCTCCGGTTGGTCGTGCATCGAGCTCTCTTCCGGCGGTGGTGTGTAGCCGCCCACCGCCCTCTCTTCTCCGCCGCTCGCGGGTCGTGTTGTGGCCGACCACCTCTTATCATGTTGTCGGCACACCCGTTCTACTTCGGGCCACTCCTCGGTGAGACCATGCGCCCCATAATCGTCTTGAAGCTCGAACATGATGTCCATCCTCTCCTCATGATGGACCGTCTTCAAAAATAGGAGGACTTTGTCCGCCCCCACCGATCTCCGTTCCCACTCCGAGAGTTGAGAGAAACGACGCTCGAACTCTCGGAATGCCTCCATTGCGCCCCGGTGGCGCCTCGCCGACGCCACCCACCGATCGAACTCTCGCCGACCTCTTACCTCCGATTCCGCGCACCCGTATGCCTCCATTAGAGCCCCTTCAAAGGACTCCCACGATTCGTGAGCTTCTTGGAGCTCCTTGACCTCCTCGTACTTTGATGCGGCCGCCGCTCGACGAAAGAACTCTAGCCTCGTCGCTTCGTCCACGCCCATCCCCGTCATTTCCGCATCGTAGGCTCTCAAAAATTTTGGGACCTCCTTCCCATCGAACCGGCCGACTAGACGGACCACCCTTTCGACCGCTTGTTGAGCCGCCTCTCGCCTCGCCCTCTTCCGTCCGGCGTCCATCAAGATCTTTGTCATCATCTCCTCGAAGTCGAAGCCTTCTTCCATCTCTTTCTCCCTTGCCGCCCTTCACGTCGGGTTCACCAAAGATGTCGCGTTGTTACGCGCGTGCGTGGAGAAGGGCGGAACCACGGGGGTCTTGGACTAAGGAGAAGGGGAGAAGGAATAGGACTTCAGAATGGAGCTTAGCACAAGAAGAGAAAGAATGAACAAGAGGAAGATGGAGGCCAAATGCTCAACAAGATATATTAGAACCGAAAACCGATTACAAAATGGCGGCCGCGTAGGCCGCACCAAACGACTATGATAAACCCCGAAACCCTAATCCGACGAAGAAGAAAAGAAACCCTAAACCTAACGCTTGTCCTATGTGGTATACCTTCCGCACTCAAAATAGGCAACCCCCACAATGGTGCTCTTCCTCTCCCTTTATAGCACAAGGAGGGAAGACCGTTACATAAAGGTGCTACAAAATATCCCCTTTCAATCAATGGGGATATTTCCCTTGATTTTAGGGGAGGTGGGAAGGATGGGTCTTAACTCCCACCTCTACACGAACTACTATGTACCTATCTCTCTCTCTCACGTGGATGTGCGCGCAAAAGCACATCACCTTTACACTTTACAAATCCTAAGGTGCATTTCTAGCACCACACTTATCACTATCGACAAATAGAAATACAACATCTTGATGTGCAACGTTGCACATCGCGGGTTTGCTTACTTCGCTCGGTTTTCCGCCTATGGACGAAAATCTTCACGACAACGGGCTCACTACCGACTGGGCGGCTGTCAAGAAGGTCTGTGGCCGTTTCGACAAACGGCGAGAATGGGCGGATAACGGGGCAACCGGGTCGGGCTCGGTCGCAGCAAGGAAGCTCGAACCAGCGCCACAGGTGCGAAAGGAAGAGACCCGAGAGTGGTTGGAAACCGGTTCGGCTTCGACCGGCGTAGTCAGAGGCTCAACCGGAGGAGCGGCGCTGGAGGAATTGACGAGGGCGATAAAGGACCTCCAAATCGCGCAGGCCCGAAGGGAAGGAGGCGAACCGGCTTGTGACCGACGGCCGGCGGCAGGAAACAGGTGCATGTGGTGCGATGAAGTCGGCCACATTCGGAAGGACTGCGGCGACTTCGCGGAGGCGCTGAGGAACAGGGTGGTGTACCTGTGGGAAGGACGGGTGCATGCCAGCGACACCCGAAGGGCCTTGAGCCAAAACGACGGGTGAGGTGGTATGAAAAGGTTGATGGAAGAGGCGGCGGCCCGACACGCGGAAACCGTCCACTACTCGGCGTCGGCCGGCATTCGAGTCGGGGGCGGCGAGGCCCGAAGGGAAAGCAAAGCCGGATTCTGGCCAACGATGCTGGAAGGCCTTGCCGGTGCAAGGCTTAAAAGGGAGGAATCGGACCGTGCGGAGAAACGGGTACGGGAGATGACCGGGTGGAGCGACCCGGTCGAGGAAAAGACGGGCTTCGTGGAAGCCGCTTGCCAGAACTACGAGGCTCTGGTAGAAGAGAAGCGGGTGGGGAAACCCGGGACGACCGGGCCCTCACAACGATACGAGACCCGGTCCGGGCCACGACGGGACGAAGCCGGCGGGGCCGGTACGCAAGATAAACCCCAGAAGGGCGGGTACCGTCTGGGGACGGAGATAGAAAGGACCACGGACTTACGAAAGGTCCTGGAGGAACGGATCCTTGACAGCAAGGTGGAGCTGTCGTTACGAGAGGTGCTGGGAATCGCCAAGAAGGAGTTCCACGACTCCATCGTGGACTTGGTGAAACGGAAGAGGCTGTCAACGGAGACAAAACCGGAAAGACCGGTGGAAGTGCGGACGACGCACCTAGACGACATGACGTTGGGAGACAAGTGGGCGAAAAGCCACTATTCGAGACCACACTGGGCCCGAGCGACCACGGAAACCCCGGTGAAGATCGGCGATGTCCAGGAACCGGTGATAGCTTTGGTGGACCACGGATCGGAGATCAATTTGATGTCCATGGACTTCTATAAGAAGGGCAAATGGCCGATCAACACCAAGCACGGGTGGAAAATAAGGGCAGCAACGCGCGCCACCGAGGAACTGCACGGGGCTTGTCCGAATGTGCGAGTCAAGATCGGCGACGTCGAGATTGACCAGCACTTCTTCGTGCAGGAGACGTCTTCGCATCCGGTCATACTGGGAGAGCCGTACATCACGGCGGCGCGAATGGAGACCAAGGTGCTGGACAATGGTTCGGCCTACGCGAGGTTCAAAAGCCAAGACGGGCGCCATTCGGTCCAGTTTCTGACGGTACGGCCGAACCACGAACGTAACCGCGACTCCCTCGGTTCCAAAAACCGAGAGGATTTTTAGAGAGGACTGCCAAGGCGTGGGGCCGCGACAGTCCGGATGCTCCGGGAAAACCCCACATCTGTACGATAAAACCGTGTACAATAGGTAGGAAATTTTGCTTCTCCGACAGCGAAGCATGTACGATGGTCGGCATCGCCGGCCGAGAGAAAACAAAGACGGAGGGGAGACTTCGAGCGTGCGGAGTTCTCGGCCCTGACGAAGAAATCAGTGGCGCCGTTGAGGCGGTCTCCTTCGACGACACCTTGGGAATGCTGGGGAAGGTAGTCGAAGAAGACCTTAACGAAGACCGGACGATACCGGTATGTTCCGAAGAAATGTACGAAGTCATCGCGGACTTTGGTCGGGGGCTCGAGTCGGATCGGACGGCCCGAGTAAGCACCAAGTACAAGACTGTGGACCGGAAGGTAAGGCCAGTCGCGGTACCGTTACCGGAGGGCAGCGAGTCGCGAATCAAAGGGGTTGCATCGGACCCCAGCTTACGAGATCCGGCCTGTATAGGACACACCTTCACCAACGAGACGCTCCGGGAGCTCAAAATCGGTGGGGGCGGGTTCCTACTACCGGCGGAGGAAGACCGGTTTCGGAGAATGCTCGGAAGGCACGGGAAAGCCTTTGCATTCTCACCGGAGGAAATCGGGTGCGTAAACCCGACGATCGTAGAGCCGATGGTGATATTCACGGTACCGCATGTACCGTGGAATCTCAAGCCAATTCCGGTTCCGAGAGCTCACATCCCGAAGTTGATGGAGCTGTTGAAGCAGAAAGTTGATATGGGCATTCTCGAGCCGTCGAGCGCCCCGTATTCAAACCGATGGTTTACCGTACCAAAGAAAAACGGATCATTGCGCTTCATTCAGGACCTGCAACCGGTCAATAGGGTGACCATTCGGAACGCAGGGATTGGACCAACCATAGACGAGTTCGCGGAGGCCTTCGCCGGAAGGTCGATTTACTCGGTCGGTGATCTATACTCAGGGTACGACCAGTTCCAGCTAGCCGTGGAGAGCAGAGACATTACGACGATGCGAACTCCCCTCGGCCTAGTGCGGATGTGTACGCTGCCGCAAGGAGGGACCAACTCGGTGGCCCACATGGTGAATGCGATGAACAAGGTTCTGAGGGACTGCATCTCGGACATCACCATGCCGTTTCTGGACGACATCCCGATCAAGGGATGCCCGGTAGCAGAAAAGGACGAGACGATCAGGCCGAACGGATGCCGGCGATTCGTGGCGACGCACATCGACGACTGCGAGAAGGTGCTGCAAAGGCTAGAGGCTGCGAGGCTCACCTTCTCGGGGGAGAAATCAGCCTTCGGGCAGACGGAAATCATGGTGGTCGGACATTTATGTGGACCATATGGCCGGAAACCGTCTCCGGCAAAGGTAGAAGCCATCTCCGCGATGAAGCCTGATTGCAGCTCGGTCACGGAAGTACGAAGATTCTTGGGAGCATGCGCCTTCTACCACATATGGATCCCGCATTACGCGCACGTCGCGGAGCCGCTGTACAGATTATTGAAGAAAGGGCGAAGATTCGAATGGCTAGACAAGCACACGGAGTCGGTCCGGAAGCTGAAGGAGGCTCTTTCGGCAGCACCGGCGCTCCGAAAGGCCGTCTACAGGAAGGGCACCCCAGTGTACATAACGGTTGACACGAGTCCGACCGGAATCGGGTGGGTCGTCAACCAAGAAGACGAGGACGGCAATCGGTTCCCGATCCGATTCGGCGCGAAGGTCCTTAGTGAGCGGCAGCGAGGATACGCCCAGGTTAAACGCGAACTCTGGGGTGTCGTTTCGGCGGTGAAGGCCGACAAGGACTATCTGATCGGGACAGAGGTAATCATAGAGACGGATTGCATGCCGATTCTCGGCATGGTTTCCGGATGCGCGACGCCGGACCTGGCAATGCTCAGGTGGATAGCGTACATCAAGTCCCTGGACCCGGAAATACGACACATTTCCGGGAAAGACAACGCCATGGCCGACATGCTTCCAAGGGCGAGATTCGATGACGAGGGCGGCATGGTTTCGGAGGACGAAGAGGTCGGCGTGGACTTCTTCGAGGCAGCATACGTAACAACCGGCGGGACGAGCACTCCGGCGCTTAACGACTTCGACGCGAGCAAGTACGACGGGGAGTGGCTGCAGATCGGCGGGTTCTTGAGGACAATGGCGCCGGATGCGTCATGGACGAAAGACGAGGCCAACCGGATCCGGAAGAAAGCGTACCGGTTCTTTCTCCGGGATGGCTATCTATGGAAGCACCCGAAGAAGAGGGACGGCGCTCCGCTCCGGGTGGTGGCGATGAAGGAAGAACAGGAGGAGCTGCTGACGGCCTACCACGACAGCCCTTGGGCCGGACACCGTGGAACTTGGGCCACGTTCGAGAAGATAAAGGAGAAGTACTGGTGGCTGGGACTGTACCGGGACGTGCATCGATTAGTGACCACTTGCGAGAGCTGTCAGATGCACTCCGTGGTCCGACACCGGGACGAGCTTCACCCTACGTACCCTCCGACCATCCACTTCAAATGGATGGTAGATCTGGTGACGATGCCAATGGGGGTAGGACAGATGCAGTACCTGGTCCTAGCGCGGGAGGATCTGACGAACCAGGTGGAAGGCCGAGCCCTTCCGAACAAAACGACCGCGGCCGTATGTCGGTTCCTAATCGAGGACGTGATATGCCGGTACGGGTGCGTCGGGAAGATCGTGGCTGACCGAGGGGAGTTGGACGCCGAAGAAGCCGCGAAGCTGTTCGACCGGCTGGGAGTCAAGCTCTCGCTCACCACTGCGTACAATCCGGAGGCGAATGGAAAGGTGGAGCGCGGACACGGACCGATCGTCAAGGCGCTGGTTCGAGCATGCAGAGGCCAAGTCGGTAACTGGCCGCGGCTGCTACCTTATGCTTTGTGGGCAGACCGGACCACGCACAGTTCGGTAACCGGGTACATGCCGACGGAGCTCATGTTCGGCCAGAAGCCGATCATGCCGATAGAACGGACGATCTCCTCGTGGGCAACGGTCGACTAGAGGGACGAGATGAGCCGGGAGGAGTTGTTGGCCGCGCGTATACGACAGCTCGAGCGGAGACCGGAGGACGTGGAACTGGCTGCGGAGAAGCTCCGGGTGGCGAGGACAAAGAACAAAGCCAGGTTCGACCGAACGCACCGGCTCCGACCGAAGAAAATCGACGAAGGTGACTGGGTGCTCGTCTACGACAGCAGCCTCGACAACCAGCACCGAGCTACACGGAAGTTCGCACGAAGGTGGTTCGGGCCTTACGTGGTGCGGAGCGCCAATGACAACGGGACATATCACCTGGCGGAACTAGACGGCACGAGAATGGCGATACCGGTTGCAGGGAAGCGGATCAAAGCGTTCAAGAAGCGACACGACGACGAGCCAGACCCGGCTCTCCTAGTCAGCAGTGACGAACGATCCGAAAACGAGGAAGAACCGACGGGCGAGGAATGAAGACGGGCCGGTTTTCTCCGTCCCAACTCTCTTGGCGCATACCGGAGGATGCGCGGTTAGGTGGGGGCGGATGTCGTGAAGAAAACCGTCCATAGGCGGAATCGGCGCACCAAGGCGTGGGAACCGGTTCTTCACGCGCGCACGCTCCAAGTTGTACATAGAAGCGAATTAGGAGGATAATCGGAAGGAACGGGCCCTAACACGAGTGGAGACAAAGACCGCGCGAACAGTCTTTTCGGTCGCGCGCGCGAGCGAAGGAACTGTACGAGTCGGCGGCGTAACTACGCGGATGCGTGAAGAACGGAGCGGATCCCTGTTCAAAAGGGACAGGGAATAAAGCTGACATGACGGCCTGCTCGTCGGCCTATATAAGGAGCAGGAAAGAGCTTCACCAAGGATCTCGCGGAGAGAGGACGAAGTGCTGCCGGACCGTTTCTGGACGCTTCTCTCTCTGTTTCCTTCCTTCTTGAGCTCCATAGCTTTCTGTGCAGGGTTCCGAGGAGGCTCGCGCTGTTTCGAGGAACGCCCGAGTGCTTCCGGCAGCACCTCCGACCTGCTACCCCCCCCTTTGTGCGTCGAAGCGAACAAGCATCGGCATCTGTTCGCTGGCCTGTTCGGTTGTAACCAACCTGTGCCCCATCGAGGGTTGTAGTCGTGTCAGCCATTTTGTTAATATACATAATTAGTCATTCGCATCTGTCTGTGTCGGTGTCTGTTCGCGTTCTCCGTGCTGAAGGGCCGTGTCCCTGTGTATCCCCGGTCCTGCGTAGCCGGTTCTCTCTCTTTCTCCTCCCTCGCTTGCTCTTTGGTTCGAGACCCCCGCGGTCCCGCCTCGTTTCCACACGCACTTGCGTAATAACGCGACACCGGATGATTGGGTGCTCGACTTATTTTCTGGAACAGGTAATCTCATAAGTCTGATCATTTAAAAAAAAATATATATATATTATTTCTTGTTTTTGTTTTCTTACTTTTGCATGTGTGATTGTTTATTTAGGAACAACGACTACGTGCACTCTTAAATTGTTTAGGAACTGCGTCGCATTAGAGAAGGACTCTGAACAAGTCAATTTTATTAAGATGAGGATCCAAGGCATCTGGGATTGTCCCGACCAGGACCAAGAGGTTGGGGCAAAGCATATCAACGAAGCTGAGATGTTTCAGTTGGCCTCTAGAGAGCCGATGGAACTTATATACGAGGAAGGAGGCGACCTTGTCGACCTTGAAGATGCACCGAGTTTTGATCAAATACAAGACTCAACTGAGGAGACAGAACATGTAGATGCAACACAACTGTCAGCTAATCTTGGAGAGCAGCCCGTTCCAGACCTCCTAATGGAGTGATTGTATATTAGTTTGTATTTGTAACTAAAAATTTGTAACACTAAACTTGGTTTGGAATATAAGATTTTTTTGTTTGAGTACCATTTCTTTACACTATGTGATTGGTGTGTAAACTTTAAGTGTTTATCATATATTTGTAAAGGTTGACTCGCAAAGTATATGGTGGTTAAGTATTATTTTCATTGAATAGATGACTATGAACTTATCGATTGTATGACAAATGTTGGTTATAATTGTTACTTGATTAATATAATTGGATTTAGCTTTATTCTAGGATTTATGTTGTCTTTAATCTTGGTTATATAGTTTTGAGTGAACACAATAATATTAAGTCAACGTTGTTGCTCACTTGAGAATACATTCAGGTTGTTCATGTATGATTGGGATATAATGTTCGTAGTAGTTTTTGGGCATGTGTGCTATATACTGCGATATTCATTTGTGAATATGTTTCAAACTATATCCAAAACTACTATTTGCTAATTTAATATAACAATCTTTATGGGAGTTAGAGACAAATATAGGAACAAAATTGTATTTCTAAAATTGTTCAGTTGGATTCGAATTTAACATTAAATGTAAAATGAAGCGTATTACAATTATAGTTCAAAGCATTCTTGTAATCTAACCTAATATTTAGATAAATTTGCGTATGAGTTCAGAAAATATAGGTTAAATTTGAAATCTTGATATTATTAAGTGTATTTTTTAATGATGTTTTTAAAAGTCATGTGCGCATGCATGATACATTCTTGAAAGTTTGTTAAAAAATAGTAATTCTTATCATCTCATGTATTTTTCAATAAAGGAATGCGACATATTACCTATTCTAAATGACCCGGTGTTCTTACCCTTTTCTGTACATAAGGGCATGTGAAGAGCCGATGTGCGTGTGCGTGTTCTCGTTGCCCTCGATCCGGTTCCATCCAAACTGGTTGCTTCCAACACGCATCCGGACCCGTCCGGGTTGGTGCCACAACCGGTACGACCGGCTCCAGAGAAATCGACCTTCTGGAATCCATCTCTCCCTAGTCCGAGACCTAGGTGGTCCCGCCCATTCCAACACACGCGCACGGAATACCACGACCTCTTTGGTGAACCCAGCGTGAAAGGGTGGCAAGGGAGGATGGAGTCGGAAGACGATGACTTCCCAAAGATGGTGGCCAAAGTGGTGATGGAGTTCGGACGCGTGACAATGAGACAAGAAGCAGCGGAATATGTTGTCGAGTGTGTGGTAGAAAGATATGGCCGTTTCAATGGGGACGAAGTCCCATTCTACTTGGAAACCTACAACGCGGAAATGGAGGTGCGAGGCGGAGACGAGGGGTTGAGCCTAGCTCATTCTTCTATCGGGTCGTAGTTGTCTGGATGCACACGGAAGTAAAGGAGCTATGAGAAGCTCATAGTTCTTGGGAGGCCCTCGAAGAGGAACTACTGCAAGCATACGGAGGACAACCGAAAAGCCGGGGACGACATGACTTCAACCAGTGGGTTGCATCGGCGAAGACCCACCCAGGCACAACGAAGGCATTCCTAGAGTTCGGGTGGTGCTTTGCTCGGCTCTCGGAGCGGGAGAGTTTTTCGTGTTCCATTGTCGAATAATTCTTTTCGGTCGTCGAGAGTAATCTGTTAGCATAGTATACTGATCGATACTAGTTTGGAGGTGTCCGTTGCACAAGAGCACTTCTGATGGCCACGTCGGACGCGTCGATGAAAAGATGGAAAGGTTGTGACCAATCAGGAGATTGCACCACTGGTGCGTGCGATAGCGTCACTTTTAGGGATCTATAAGCATCTTCTTCCATTGTTGAAACGGGACTCGATGTATCGTCGCGTGTAATGGTGTTGTGAATTCGGCAAGGTAGCGCAACATTTGACTATGCCACTTGATTTGCCCCAAAAACCGGCTGAGCACTTTTGTTGTGGTCGAGGTTGGGGCATTCAAGATGGCCTAAACTTTGTCGGGGTCCATAGCGATCCCTTCATAGCTAACAATGTGTCCGAGCAGAGTGCCACTCAACACAGAAAATGCACATTTGGAAGGGTTTAAGCTTAGTCGAGCTTGCCGGCATCGATCGAGACAGAGGCGTAAGTGAGCGAGATGCTCAATCTGACGGCCATACACAACAAAATTGTTGAGAAACACTTGCATGAAGGTCGAGATGTAATCGTCAAAAATTTCAGCGATGATTCGTTGGAAGGTGGCCGGTGCTGTCTTCAATCCGAATATTATGACGACTGTCACAAAAACACCCCATTTGGTTACAAATACCGTCTTTTCTTGGTCTTTGGGGTGCATGCGGATCTGATTATAGCTGTTGAATCCATTTAAAAAACTATAGCATTCGTGCCCTGCCACCCCATCCATAAATGGAAGAGGAAATGCATCCATGTCTATTGGTGCGTTCAACTTGCGATAGTCAACACAAACCCGTATTTGCCCCTTTTTCTTTGGGACGATGACAGTTGGACTGGCCGAATGAACCCCATTGGAGGAGATTGTCGGTTTCCTCCTTCACTTTGGTAGCATAGTTGGGATTCATTCTGTAATGGCGTTGTTGTACGGACGTGCATCATGCTTCAGATGAATCTGGTGCTGATAGTATTGTGGATCTAACCCCTTCATGTTGTTGTACGATCATGCAAAAACATCTTGGTATTCCGTGAGCAACCCAACCAACGCTAAGTGATCTTTGAGAGCCGGTTCCTTTGTGATTTTCAAGGCCTCCATCAGTGTGACTGTCGAGGAAGATGAAATGGTGCAGGTCTGTCTCAGGGGCCTGGCGTCGAAGTTCGGAGCATTCCGGATTGCAGTATGTACAAGGTAGAATACGCCCTTGTTTTTTGACTTACAGTCAATGCTCCTTGTAGAGGAGAACCATGTGGGTGTGTCGACGAGCATGCACATCGGCAACAAGATGTTGTACACAGAGGCAGAGAGGCCCTGTGGTCGTGGCAGTCGAGGTGGATCGACGTGCAATGTAGGCGGCCGACAAGAGAGCAGAATCAGAGGCACAAAGATGGTACCGATAGCAACTCCGGACCCTTGGAAATTGGGGGAGTCAAAGCAGAGCTGAAAACCGGCAAGGAAAGGCCAAAACGGAATGTTGGTACTGTGGCCGAAAGGGCCATAGAGAAAGCGAGTGCAAGAAGAAGCGAGTGTGTCAACGAGCACGCACATCGGCAACAAGATGTTGTACATGGAGGCAAGAGGCCCTGTGGTCGTGGTAGTCAAGGTGGATCGATGCGCAATGTAGGCGGCCGACAAGAGAGCAGAATTGGAGGCACAAAGATGGTGCTGAGAGCAATTCCGGACCCTCAGAAATAGGGGGAGTCAAAGCAGAGCCGGAAACTGGCAAGGAAAGGCCGGAACGAAATGCTGGTATTGTGGCCGGAAGGGCCATAGAGAAAGCGAGTGCAAGAAGAAGAGAGTTGATTTGAACAAAGCTGAATCAACCCGGAAAGACGCGCATAAGCGTCATCGATCGCAGTTCGTTGGAGGCTTGGGGAGAGTCGGATCAGGACCAACCCTCGTAATGAAGCATAAGGCCAACTGGATGGGAGTATCCGACTCGAAGTCGGAAGAAGTTTGGTATGTGGACTCTAGAGCTTTAAACCACATGACGAACCACAAAGAGTGGTTCTCCTTTCTCGAGAAGCCGGAGAAGCCGGGGGAAGTCTAAACAAGGGACGACACCCCACATCCCATCATGCACATCGGAGATGTCCCTTTGAGCCATGTCGGTCAGAAGGGAATCATGAGAAACGTCCTGCATGTACCGACAATCACCAAGAACTTGGTGTTGGTCGGTCAAATCGTAGATCAAGGTATGCAAGTTCGGTTCACTCACCATGGATGCTTCATTGAGGAGGAAGGCTAGATCATCGCACAAGGGCGCCGGGATGGAAGAATGTTCATCCTCGAAACCAATGATGTAGGCATCACTATGTTTGCAAAAGGGTAGAAGGTTCAGTCGGACATCGACCTTTGGCATAAGCGGATTGGCCACATCAACTTCTGGAAGCTTCAGGAGATGCAGTCTGAACACCTGGTTTCCGGACTACCAAAGTTCAATGGCCGGAAAGGTCAAGTATGTGAAGCTTGCCAGCTCAGGAAGCAGCATAGGCTTTCATTCCCAAATGAGAAGAAGCGAAGCCAGAATCTGCTCCATCTTATCCATTCAGACGTGTGGGGACCGGCTCAAAATGTGAGCATCGGTGGGAGTCGGTATTTCGTCTCCTTCATCGACAATTTCAGTCGCCACACTTGGATCTATTTGATCGAGAAGAAGAACAAAGTCTTCTCGTGGTTCCGAGACCTACAGAATCATGTTGAACGAGAAACCGGAAGGAAGATCAAGTGTTTGAGATCAGATGGCGGAAAAGAGTACTTTTCCGGCCAGACCAAGGGAATCTGTTGAGCGGCAAGCTCAACCGGAGCCGGATCGGCTGAATAAGCCGGAACCGGTAAGCGAGACGGATCGGGCGAAACGGATCGGTATGACGGTGAGCAACCGAACCGGCAAGCAGTGGAGGCCGGGTGCAATCCGTAACCGGAAGTCCAATCGGAAGCCTAGTATAGGATAGACTACTAGGTAGTTATAGTCTCGTAGTAAGTGTCAAATGCTCGTGTGAGCATTGAAGTACATGGTACTTCTGTCAGTCCCAAGAGGACTTGTATAAATAGTGCTACTTAGCACAGTGTGTATACAGAGTCTGGAAATAATTTTGAAATTGTGTTCTGCTCTCTCTCTCTCTCTCTCTCTCTCTCTCTCTCTCTCTCTCTCTCTCTCTCTCTCTCTCTGTGTGTTGTTCTCTATTTTACGCTTCCGCAAACTCTCACGTTTACATGGTAAAAGAGCGCGAGGGTTGAGAACCTCTGTTGTAGACATTTACTCTTGAGAAAAAAACCCTAACAAGTCGAAAACAGACACAGTAGAAGACATGGATAGAGGCATGGCTACGTCGCTCCCGGTGGAGAAGCTCGACAGCAACTACGCATCCTGGTCTTACAAGATGCACCAGTACCTGCTTGGACACAGGTACTGGAGTTATGTCGAAGGAGCGAATGATGCGGCGCCCGACTCGGCACACAAGGACTTCCCGGTATGGGAACAGGCGGCAAGCAGGGTGATGTACTGCTTTGCGTCCAGTGTCGGCGATCAGCTGCTCAGCCACATCCGTGACGCAGAGACACCGAAGGATGCTTGGGGGAACCTGAAAAAGGTTTTCGCCGCAAGCACCACTGCCCGGAAGCTGCAACTCAGACAGGAGTTGAGCAATGTTCGATAGAAGAACATGTCCGTGGCAGACTACACGGGCCGGATAAAGGAGATTTGCGACTCGCTCGCCTCTATCAATGTTACCGTAGAGGAAGACGAGATGGTGCAGGTATGTCTCGGAGGCCTGGCGTCCAAGTTCGGAGCGTTCCGGACTGCGGTGTGTACAAGGGAGAATACCCCCTCATTCTTCGACTTACAGTCGATGTTCCTTGTAGAGGAGAACCACGCCGGTGCATCTACCAGTGCATCCCCGGACAGCCGAATGCTGTACACGGGAATGGATCGGCTCCATGGGCGTGGTGGAAGAGGTGGGTCGGCACGCAACGGAGGCGGCCGACAAGAGCAAGAACGGAGGCACTATGAGCGTGCCGACAGCAGTTCTGGGACTTCCACAAGCAGGGGGAGTCAAGGCGGTGCCGGAGGCCGGCAAGACAATTCCGCTACGAAATGCTGGTACTGTGGCAAAAAAGGCCACAAGGAAAGCGAGTGCTGGAGAAAGCGTGCCGATTCGGACAAATCCGGATCCGGCAAGGTCGGTAAGGATGGCCGGCAAAACTCGCACTACGCAAACGGATCAGGAGGATCCAGAACCGGAAAGGCCGGTAAGGGGCCAGCCTTGGTGATGAATCACAAGGCAAACTCAATGAAGAAGACCACTTCCAAAACGGAGGAAGTGTGGTATGTTGATTCCGGCGCGTCGAACCACATGACGAGCCACAAAGAGTGGTTCTCCTTTCTGGAGAAACCGGATCAACCAGGAGTAGTCGAAACCGGAGACGACACTCCTCACCAATCGTGCACGTCAGAGAAGTCCCTCTAAGCCACGTCCGACAGAAAGGGAAGCTGATGAACGTATTACACGTTCCGAAAATTACGAAGAACCTGGTGTCCGTCGGTCAGATAGTCGACCAGGGGATGCAGGTGCGGTTTACGCACCTCGGGTGCTTCATTGAGGATGAGGGCGAAGTCATTGCGCAAGGGCGCAGAGACGGGAGGATGTTTATCCTCAACACCAATGACTTAGGCACCGCTCTGTTCGCGAAACGACAGAAGGTCAAGTCGGACATCGACCTGTGGCACAAGCGGATATGCCACGTCAACTACTGGAGGCTTCAAGACCTGCAAACGAAACAAGTCGTTTTCGGTTTGCCGAAGTTTAGCGGCCGGAGAGCCGAAATTTGTGAAGCCTGCCAACTTGGGAAGCAACACCGGCTTCCATTCCCCACCGAACGGAACCGGAGCCGTAACAAGCTCGATCTCATCCATTCGGATGTGTGGGGACCGGCACAAAGTGTAAGCCATGGCGGGAGCCGATACTTCGTCTCCTTCATTGACGACTATACACGACATACTTGGATCTACCTCATTGAGCGGAAGAGCGAAGTCTTCGACTGTTTCCAGAGCCTCCAGAAGATGGTGGAACAGGAATCGGAGAGGAAGATCAAATGCCTTCGGTCGGATGGCAGAAAGGAATATTTTTCCGGCCAATTCACTAGTTATCTGCAGCAGAAGGGAATTCAGCAAGAGTTCAGCTGCAGATACACATCAGAGCAAAACGGTGTGGCCGAAAGGAAGAACCGGACACTCGTCAAAGCGGCAAGGGCGATGCTGGAGGAGAAGAGCATGCTCCGGTTCTACTGGGCGGAGGCGGTCCGGACGGCCGTCTACATACAAAACCGCATTGTTGACAAGGTGTCAGCTCATGAGCTGTATTTCAGGCGCAAGCCGAACTTAAGACACCTTCGGATATTCGGCAGCATAGCGTATGTGCATGTGTCGGATCAGAAGCGGAGAAAGCTGGATGCAAAATCGGAAAAATGCATCCTAGTCGGCTATGCTCAAGAGCAAAAGGGGTATAAGTGCTATAACCCCCGGACGAAGGATGTCCGAGTTAGCCGGGATGTCGAGTTCGATGAATCGGCATCCTGGTACTCCGTACCGACTCCGACTTCCGATCCCGACCCAATGTCGGAAGATCAGGCCAGTGAGCCTGAATCAACCCTGGCAGAGGATGATGAAGCCGGGACTCAAGATGAGAGTCCGGAATCGTTACGGTTGAGTGGACCGAACGAGCGACTGAGTCGGTTGAACCAGTCGGATGAAGAGACGGCAAGTGGTGGAGACTCTGTCGTGCTCTCCCTGCGCAAGGAACCGAGGAAACGGTTCACGCGCAAAGAGAAGGGGAAGAGGAAGATGCCGGAATTCGAAACCGGCAACGATGAGTCGGATCGGTGCGTATCTGACTCCGGAAAGGAGAAAGACGGATCTTCGGCAACGAAGACCGAACTGGCCAAGAAGGGCCTCAAATCAGGTGACGGTGCGTTGCGCCGATCAACCCGCCAGAAGGATCCCGTCATGCGGTACGGGTACAATGAATACATGGCGCATCATTATGCGTACATGACTAAGGTAATAGAAGTGCGTGAGCCGGAGAGCTACGCAGAAGCAGGAAAGGACGCAAATTGGCGTGCCGCTATGGACGAAGAAATGCAGGTACTCAATGCCAACGAAACTTGGGACCTAGTTGATCCTCCCCGTCACTGTAAAGCGATCGGATGCAAGTGGGTGTACAAGGTCAAGTACAACGCCGACGGTTCTGTTAACCGGTACAAAGCCCGGTTAGTGGTGAAGGGATACGCGCAGACACACGGAATCGACTACGACGAGACCTTCGCTCCTGTGGCGAAGATGACGACGGTTCGTGTGGTACTGGCGGTTGCTGCGGCAAGGGGGTGGCATCTTCACCAGATGGATGTGAAGAACGCCTTCCTTCAAGGAGAGCTTGAAGAAGAAGTCTTTATGACTCAACCCCCCGGATTTCAATCGGAGATGAACAAGTCGGCGATATGCCGACTAAAGAAGTCGCTTTACGGCTTGAAGCAAGCCCCCCGAGCTTGGAACGCGAAGATCACGCACCGGTTGCGTAAGCTGGGGTTTGCTGTCTCTAAGTCGGACTCTTCGTTGTTCATCCGGCAAAGCTCTGACGGTCCGGTATGTATACTCTTGTATGTGGATGATTTAGTCATCACCGGACCGGGTCTTCCCGAAATCAACCGCGTCAAGTCCCAGTTGTCGGACGCATTCGAAATGAAGGACCTGGGGGACCTTCATTATTTTCTTGGGATCGAAGTGATCCGGACCCCCGACGGCATATTGCTCTGACAATGCCATTACGTGTTGAATATGCTATATAAGTTCGGCATGACGGATTGCCGACCTGTCTCCACACCCCTGGACCGGAACCAGAAGCTCCATCCCAACTCTGGACCGGCCTGCAATGAGAAACGGTTCCGACAGGTTGTCAGAAGCCTGATCTACTTAACCATCACCCGACCCGACATCAGCTATCCGGTCGGCATGGTAAGTCAGTTCATGCAGAAGCCGACTGTGGAGCACCTTCAGTGCACGCAACGAATATTACGGTATGTCAGCGGCACTAAGGACCGAGGTTTTTCTATACCGACGAGGTATACCCGAAGAGCTTTTTGGTTACACAGATGCTGACTGGGCCAGCGATGCGTCTGATCGCCGCTCCACTTCCCGATACATGTTCTCCATAGGTAGCGTGGCCGTTGCGTGGAGCAGCAAGAAGCAGCCCACAGTGGCTTTGTCAAGCACTGAGGCTGAGTACCGGGCCGCTACCGTTGCCACTTGTGAAGCCATCTGGCTTCGGCGACTACTGCGAGACTTGCGGATCGAGGTACCGACCCCGATCCCGATTTACTGCGATAACATGAGTAACCTGTAGCTCACCAGGAACCCTGTGTTCCATGCTCGCACAAAGCACATCGAGGTGCACTACCACTTCGTGCGTGAGCGGGTCCTGAGCGGTGAAGTTGACCTACGGTATGTTCATACGGATCGGCAAGTTGCCGACATCTTCACCAAGCCGCTCGGATCAGACAAGTTGCAGCACTTTACCGACATGCTTGGTATTCAGCATCTCGATGTGCCGCACTTGAGGGGGAGAAGCAAGGGCAAAGTCTCTACCGAAATGGGCAAAGGCCAAAAAACTGTTGAACCCGTCGGTAAGAGGAGAGCCGGAAGAAGAGGAGACAAGAAGATGACGGAAGCCGAGTCGACGAAGGAAGTCGACACATCCAAACATGTCGGAGCAAGCGGCTGTGAAGAAGAATTGTGCACTCAGGAAGAGAAGTGCATGTTGTGTGGACGTCATCACGACGGTACTGACCATGATGCGGAGTCGAATGAAGAACTCTATTTCGGTTCACCGGCTGAAGAAGCCGGGGGAAGCATGGAGAAGGCCAAGACTCGGATGTGGTTCGATGTGGTGAGAGGCCTGAAGCTGGAAGTCGAATCGGAGTGTACCGATTCGGACAAGAGCTGGAACGAGTCAGAGACAGCTGACTCGGACCAACAGATGGATCCGGATGAGTCGGATCGACTGAAGGCCAAGGGGACACAGACACAGCGGAAGTCAATGCCATCGTGGGAGAACCGAAGGATCGGCAAGCGTCGGAGTCACAGCAGCTTAAGTGTTGAGATGGGCCTATTGAGCAGACATGCCGACCGAGAGGGTCGAGGCGCGCATAACCAAAGGGGTCGCGGCAAACGGGACGGGACGGGACGAGGAGCGCGAGCAAGGTGGAGTGACGCCAGGAGAAGTCAGTTGGAAGAACCGACTGTCACAGAGATCGACACTACGACCCCACCTCAAGTTGAGCTTGAGGGGGAGTGTTGAGCGGCAAGCTCAACCGGAGCCGGATCGGCTGAATAAGCCAGAGCCGGTAAGCGAGACGGATCGGGCGAAATGGATCGGTATGACGGTGAGCAACCGAACCGGCAAGCAGTGGAGGCCGGGTGCAATTCGTAACCGGAAGTCCAATCGGAAGCCTAGTATAGGATAGACTACTAGGTAGCTATAGTCTCGTAGTAAGTGTCAG
Organism: Azolla caroliniana; assembly: GCF_043228905.1. Lineage (NCBI taxonomy): Eukaryota > Viridiplantae > Streptophyta > Polypodiopsida > Salviniales > Salviniaceae > Azolla > Azolla caroliniana. The sequence continues at coordinate 5,949,561 of NW_028230445.1, forward strand.
ATGCTCGTGTGAGCATTGAAGTACATGGTACTTCTGTCAGTCCCAAGAGGACTTGTATAAATAGTGCTACTTAGCACAGTGTGTATACAGAGTCTGGAAATAATTTTGAAATTGTGTTCTGCTCTCTCTGTCTCTCTGTCTCTCTCTGTGTTGTTCTCTGTTTTACGCTTCCGCAAACACTCACGTTTACAGAATCCGACGAGAGTTCTCCTGCGGATACACGCCAGAGCAGAACGGCGTGGCTGAACGTCGGAATCAAACGCTGGTAGAAGCTGCAAGGGAAATGATAGAAGAGAAGTGCATGCCCTGGATTTATTGGGCGAAGCAATTCTGACAGTTGTCTACATACAGAATCAGATATCTGCCTTAGGAACAAAGTTTTCGCAGCATGAACTGTATTTCGAGCGGAAACTGAATTTGGCACACCTTCGGGTATTCAATAGCATTGCGTATGTGCATGTGCCAGATGAAAAGTGGAAGAAACTGGCTACTTCGACAAGCAGAAGGGGTATTAGTGCTACAACCCCCGTTCGAAGCAAGTCCGAGTTAGCCGTGATGTCGTCTTCGACAAATCAACATCTTGGTACCTCGCATACCCGAACCCAAGCCGATTGCCACGAATGAGGCGACGAATTCTAGCACAGAGGGAGTGTTGTGGACTCTGAATGACCGGATAGTCCGTCTTTCCTCTGGATCAATGGACCGAATCCATATTGGTTGAGCCAAAGCAGTCAACCAGATGACAAGACGGTGAGTAACGAAGAGTCGGTCGTGCTCTCCCCGCACAAGGAACCAAGGAGACCGCTCACGGGCAAAGAAAAAAGGAAGACGAAGATGCCGGAATATGATACCGGTGGGGAAGAGTCGGCTCGGAGCGAATCCAACTCTAGAAAGCAAGAAGAAGGACTTCTGGAGAAGAGGTCGGAGTCAGCCAAGAGGGCCATGAAATCGGCAGAGTTGAAATTGCGCCGATCTACCCGCCAGAAGCACCCAGAAGCACCTTGTAGCTCGGTACATGGTGAAGGTGGCAGTTGTGTGTGAGCTAGAGAGGCCATGAAGGAAGAGATGCACGCGGTCACAGAGAAAGAGATGTGGGACTTGGTGGACGTACTGAAAGGAGTGCAGCCGATCTTTTGCCGGTGGGTATACAAAGTCAAATACAACGCCGATGGCTCTGTCAACCGTTACAAGGCCCGGTTTGTGGCAAAGGGCTATGCGTAGCAGCACGACATCGACTACGATGAGACGTTCGGGCCGGTCGCAAAGATGACAATTGTCCATGTCTTGCTTGAGTTGGTAGCGGTGAAGGGGTGGCATCTACATGAGATGGATGTGAGAAACGCGTTCCTGCAAGGCGACCTTGAGGAACAAGTATATATGGTCCAACCCCTCGGTTTTCAGTCCAGAATGAACATGTCGATTATTTACCGACTAAAGAAGTCCCTTTACGGACTAAAGCAAGCCATGCATGCCTTGAATGCGAAGATCACGCAACGACTGCATCGGATGGGGTTTTTCGCATCAAACTTGGTCTCTTCATTGTTCATCCGGTAAGCATTTTGCTTTAGGCATCGCCGACACCGACTTGGACGAAATTGACCGCGTAAAGTCTGACCTCGCGGTTGTCAGGAACAATACTAAGAGAGAGAAGTACTGTCAGGAACAATACTAAGACAGATAAGGAATTAGTACTAAAAGATGAGGATTAGTACTAAGGGAGGTGTAGAACTCTCGAGAGAAGGAAAGAGTGAGTGAGTGAGTGAGTGAGAGAGAGAGAGAGAGAATGATGATGATAACAAAAGATATATATTATGTTAAGAGAATATACAATAGTAGCTAGGAGGCTTAAGACTAGCGTTGAACCAATTTGGTTCGAAATAATGCCTTGTACCTCCTTTTAGAGTGTTCTTAGGAGTACTCCTAAAGTTTCTAGAATGTTCTAGAGAAATCTGGAATATACATCAATTTTCTATAATAAAACTTAAATGAAAATAATATTTTTTGTATTATAACATATAGTCTAATGATCAAGAGCTTGACCCATGTAACATAAGGTCATGGGTTCAAGTCTGGATCATGACATTATCCTCCCTTTAAAACGATGAGTGTCACTAGTCGTTTAGGATTGAGGACTCGGTTTGTCTAGATATTGATGATGGAAGTCTTCAAGAAGAGCACGAGCATTGGTCACATTCTCTATTGGTTCCCAAGTACGTTTGTTGGGACTATATCCTAGCCAATCGACTAAATAGTAGAGCTTGTTGCGAACAATCTTGGAATCGAGGATGGTGGCAACCTTGTACTCAAGTCCATCTTCAAGTTCGATCGGGGGTGGAGGTTGTTTAATACGACCTGGGATGGTGTTGTCTTGTTAGGGTTCGAGGAGAGAACTATGAAACACCGGATGTATCTGAAGTTATGGATGTAGATCGAGACGAAAAGTGACATCATTAATTTTTTCGATAATACGGAAAGGACCTAATCGCCGATAATCCAACTTCTCACATGGGCGAGTAGTCTTGATGTGTCGTCATAGTAGCCATACCTGATCTCCAATGTGAAAACTGGATGGAAGCCGATGACAATCCGCGTAAACCTTGTGTGTTTGTTGAGCTTGTTGTAGATGAGTAGATAAATCCGCTTGTATCTTGTGTAACCGCTCCAAACGATCCTCTACACAAGGATTTGTGGGCAATTCTAGGGTTTCAAATATACACCACCGGGGGTGACAACCCGTATAAGCATAAATGGTGTAACTTTTGTCGATGACTGGACAGAGTTATTATACGCAAATTCGGCGAAGTGGAGAATATCCACCCAGTCATCTTGATGATAGCTTAGCAAGCACCAAAGATATTGCTCCAACGTTTGATTTGTTCGTTCTGCTTGGCCATCTGTTTGTGGGTGGTAGCCGAAGGAGAGGTTACAAGTGACCTTGAGCATTTTAAAGAGGTGCTTCCAGAATTTCGAGACGAACTGGGGTCCACGGTCGCTGATGATACTATCGGAAAGGCCATGATGCCGACATACTTCACGCATGACAGTTTCGTCGATTTCCTCACTGGAGATTTCCTTAGTACATGGCAGGAAATGGGCCATCTTCGTATATCGATCTACTACTGTTAAGATCGCATCAAATCCCTTAGAGACCGGAAGATCTGTGATGACATCTAGAGCAATGGATTGTCACAGCTTGCTTGGAATTGTTAATGGTTCTAATAAACCATATGGATGATGCCTTGTCATTTTTGCTCTACAACATGTATCACAAGTCCGAACAAAATCTTCGACAAATTGTCGCATATGGGACCACCAGAATGATTGTTGTACTAAATCTAATGTTTTAGCACTACCAAAATGGCCAACTGTATATGTGTCATGACAGTTTTGGACTACTCGAAGGCGACAAGAACCATTAGGAACATACAAGAGAACCATTAGGAACATACAAGAATGATTGTTGTACTAAATCTTATGTTTTAGCACTACCAAAATGGCCAACTGTATATGTGTCATGACATTTGAATTGTCGATAGTTCGTACCTAGTTGTTGCGATTGTGAACAAGATGCTCGAGAGGGATCAATTTGTGCTAGAATGGCTTGGGCGAAAGCTTCTGTCTTCAAGTCCTCACTTATGGTATCGATAACGTGAGAATCCAAGGGCATACCGAAGACGTGCGTTGCTTGCGGTCGTGTCGGTCCCTGGATTACTTGCTTTTGGTTATCGAAAGCTGGCTCACAAGGACGCGGTGCTATATGAGCGCCGTGATAATGCATCTGCCTTCCCTTGTTGCTTCCCCGGATGATATGTAATTTTGAAGTCAAAACGAGTGCGGAATTGGGCCCACCGAGCTTGACATTGTCGTGAAGATCCGTCACTACGTGCGGATCGTGAGGCGGAACCGCCGGGGTTCTGGATCGGAAGGATTCGAAGTTTGCACTAGCTTTCACGAGAAAGTATTCAAGATAGATTAAAAGAGAGAGAGATTGAGATAAGATAGAACGCTTGACTTTAGATTTGAGGAACAAGACATATCATCAATTGGATAATGAATTTTCTTCTTAATATTAATTTTGATATAAAGTACAAAGCTTGCTTGATTAATACATAGCCGGTTTTTCCTCTCCATCCACTTTTTTATAGATGCCCCCATGCACATGATGTCTATGAGGGTGCAAGACATGCATGAGATGCATGTTTGCCATTTGGCGCTCGTGTATTACATGTGTTACATGATAACCATGTCACTCATTCAAGCTCTCATGTATGAGAATTTACATATAAAATGATCAAAATAAAGCTTTTGAAGATATGGCGTGGCTTAGTGGTAAGCCTATTGACTTTCAACTTGGAGGTGCAAGGGTCAAGCCTTGCTCACATCCCTTTTAAAACACAAAATACTACTAGGCTTTTGGTCTTGTATTTACACCGAAAATCTTCAAAACACCATGCACCACAATCAACCGACCGATCTATCTGTCCCAATCGGTTCAATCCAATCCTGATCTGATCCTATCCGTCGTCGTCTCGTCGCCTCCGTCCGGTCGCCGTCCAGTTCCAATCGGCCAAAACATTTACAAGTAGTTAGGCCACACCCATTCATCCGATTAGTTTAGCTCCAATCACCTTGAACGTTCTATGATCCACTCATAGACACAAAGTAGTTTTGTCCTGTCTATGTGGGATATCTCGTAGTTTTGTTTTTTCTTTTCTTCTTCACAAACTTCATACCCACATAACTTACCACTTAGTTGTCTGTTTCTTATATGGTAAAGTGTATTCGAAAGCTCTTGAAGACCTCCATCTTTTTGTACCAAGATATTAAACTAATATAAAATAGTATCTTCACTATTATTTTTTTATGTTGAGTGTGAAGAACCACACTCAATTTTGTACATTCCATGTAGTTTTCTCACTGTTGCCAAAAATCTTCATGACGACGTCGATTTAACACATGAGCATTTTGAAAGTAGGCAAGGTTTTTGTGATCACTGAATACAGTGACTTGATGAGAAGATCCCTCTAGAAAATGCCCCCATTGCTTAAAAGAGTCCATTATTGCTAATAACTCTTTATCATGAATTTCATAATTGATTTCGGCGGCGTTAAACTTGCGTGAGTGGAAAGCCACAGGATGTAGCTTTTCATCATCGCCTTGTTGTGGCAGAATGCTACCCAAGGCGAAATCTAATGCGTCTGCTTCGATGATGAATGGTTTTCCCGTATCAACATAAGCTAGAATAGGAGTTGAAGTAAATGCCTTCTTAAGGCTCTCAAAAGCCATGTCTGCTTCTTCAGACCAAACGAACGATTGTCCCTTCCTAGTAAGTTGTGTGAGAGGAAGAACAAGCTTTGAGTAATCCTGTATAAACTTGCGGTAGAAATTGGCAAAGCCTAAAAAGCATTGCACATCTCGCAACGAGCACGGAGTTTGCCACTCTACCACCGTTTTTACCTTAGCTGGATCCATGGAGATGCCTTCCGAGGAAATGACATAGCCCAGAAATTCTACCTAGTTGCACTCGAAACGACATTTTTCCAGTTTTGCATAAAGACCATGTTCTCGAAGTCCTTTTAGTACTAACAATACATGAGAATCATGCTCTTCTTGGGTCTTCGAATAAACCAGTCGATAATCAAAATAGATGATCAAACAAACATCCAAGAGATCTCGGAATATATCATTTGCCATGTGCTTGAAGACTGTTGGCGCATTAGTGAGGCCGAATAGCATGACCGTATACTCGAAGTGCCCATATCTGGTGCGAAATAGAGTCTTCCATTCATCTCCTGGTCGGATCCGTACGAGGTTATATGCTCCTTGTAAGTCAATCTTTGTGAAGAACCTTGCACATTTGATCCATTCTAAAAGACTTGAGGTAAGGGGAAGTGCATACCTATTCTTGATGGTGACTTTATTCAAACCACGGTAATCTACGACGAGATGAAGTGATCCATCATTTTTCTTGACGAAGAAAATGGGTGTGCCGGATGTGAAACCATTTGCCAAATTCTCCTCTATATAGGCTCAAAGGACTTCTAGCTTGGTTGGTGACAAATTGTAGATCGGTCCCCATGGTGGCTCTTTTCCTGGTTGTAAATCGATGGCACAATCATACGGTCGATGGTGAGGAAGCATATTGGCTTGTACTTATCGAACACATCGACATAATGACGATACTTCTCTGGAAGTTGAATGGTGGACTCCTCTTTAGTGGTGTTGGAGGGTTTTACTAATACTGCGAAGAGAAACATTTCTTCTTTGCGTCCTTCCTCACGCAACTGATGTAGCGAAATGGTTGCAATCTTATGAGTAGATCGTCGGGTTTGTCGATACCGGATTTCTCTTGTTCTCCAATCTATGTCTAGTTTATGTAATTCGAACCATGATAATCCCAAAATAATGGGATGTTCTGGGATACTAATTATATTAAAGGATACTACACACGTTAAATTATCTAGGACAATATTAATAGGCTCTGACTCTTCTATGATATTTCTAAAAGCAATGGGACGACCATCAATGACTACTACAGAGGTTGGACACGGGAGTTTTCTTAGGGATATCTGATGAGCTTGGGCAAAATTCCTATCCATGAAGCAAGAATTAGCTCCGGAATCTATGAGTGCTAAGACATGTACTAGAGAGGTACTTTTAGTACTAACTATTACTTGGGCTAAGAACACATTGGAACCACTAATGGGCTGCACAAATCTAGGGTTGTTCAACCAAACGGCTCCTATTTTGGCTGGACTTAGTCGTTTAACTCTTCTTCTAACTGACTAAGGACATCAAATTTGTTTGATAGATTTGGGCTATTAGTAGGACTATCAAATATTCCTATTGAAATAGACTCAAGTTTAGTACAATTAGAACTAGCAACTATTTGGTTTACCTGTCTTCTTGTCCTTTTGGGACAATTCACTACAATATGCCCTGGTCCACCACAATAAAGACATAGTCGATTTGCTCGGTGTCACTGCTTTTCTTCTTCCAGTAATGGTCCACGACGACGTGTAGTGTCAATTTCCATCGGAGTTGGAGTATTCACTAGAGACGCATTATATGACTTCCTTGGAAAAGGTTTTGCTACCACTGAGGCATAGGTGGGCTCTGATCTTGCCCTTGGCATCTAGAACAGACGTTCCGAATGTCGTTCGAAAAGACGGTTTTCGCATCTCACCGCGCGACTGTTTACTTCTTTCAATGACTTTGGTTCTTCGGGGAAGGTTAGGAGTAAATCCTTAACATCGTTACGTAGACTATAACGAAATTGCTCCATTAGTGCTTGTTCATCCCAAGGGATATCAGAGGCGAGTAGGCGGAAATCTGCAACGTATGCAGAGGCGAGACAATCACCTTGACGTAATCGTCGGATTTTGTTGATTGTTGTCCTTATGCTGTCAGTATCTCCAAAATAGGCTTTAAACTCGCTTAAAAACTCTTCAAAATTATTTAGTAAAGGAGATTCCTTTTCTAACAACGGAGCGAACCATGCCAAAGTTGAACCACTTAACAATGTGCCTACTAAACCCACTCGTGATGCATCGGTGGGATATCGGGAAGGATGCATTTGAATGACTAATCGAACTTGATTAAGGAATCCTCTAAACTGCGATCGCGTTCCATCGAATTTCATGGGAAGGCCGATCTTGGGTTCTTTATGAATCCCTTGCGTACTGGGTCCTTATTGTTGCATCACTACTATGGTTGCTTCGAGCTGTTGCACGCGTAACGCTAGTTCCCCATGTTGTTGTTGTGTCTACTGCTTCTCTAAAGAGATTTATTGAAGCTCCCCCAATAGTCGTTGATTTTCTTGTTCCAATGCGAGAAACTTCTCTTTCAACCATTGCAACTCCGAGAAAACGGATTGATATTCTTGAGCTCTAACAGTGACCATAGTATGAGAGAAAAGAAGAATAAGAGATTAGTATGAAGGGAGCGAGAAGTAAGAAGATAAGGAAGAGACAGAGGGAGACCAAAATCGGTTCAAACTGTCAGGAACAGTACTAAGACATAGAAGGAATTAGTACTAAAAGATGAGGATTAGTACTAAGGAAGGTGTAGAACTCTCGAGAGAAGGCAAGAGTGAGTGAGAGATAAAGATAGAGAGAGAGAGAGAGAGAGAGAGAGAGAGAGAGAGAATGATGATAACAAAAGATATATATTATGTTAAGAGAATATACAATAGTACCTAGGAGGCTTAAGACTGGCGTTTAACTTATTTGGTTCAAAATAATGCCTTGTGCCTCCTTTTGTAGTGTTCTCAGGAGTACTCCTGAAGTTTCTAGAATGCTCGAGAGAAATCTGGAATATACATCAATTTTCTATAGTAAAACTTAAATGAAAATAATATTTTTCGTATTACAACATATAGTCTAATGGTCAAGAGCTCGACCCATGTAACATAAGGTCATGGGTTCGAGTCTTTCCATAGGCATCCTTTGACATGAAGGATCTTCGAGACCTTCTTTGGGAAGGCATACTGATTAGTCAACGCCACTATGTGTTGAGTATGCTCTTCAACTTTGGTATGACAGAGTGCAAGTCCGTCTCAACTCCTCTACATAGGAATGTGATGCTACGCCCCGACTCCGGAACGACATGCGACCCGAAAAGGTTTCGACAAATAGTCGAAAGCCTCATCTATCTGACCATCACCCGACCGGACCGCAACTATCCAATTGGACTGATTAGTCAATTTATGGTGGAGCACCTTCAATGCGTGCACCGAATCCTCAGGTACGTCAACGGCACTAAGGAAAGGGGGTTGTTGTATCGGAACGGTGTAGCCGGACAGCTTGTCCGCCACATGGATGTCGATTGGGCCGGAAATGCTGGTGACCGTAGGTCTACATCCATATATGCGTTTTCACTTGGAAGCTTCACGGTTTCCTAGAGCAATAAGAAGCAGCCGATGGTGCCACTGTTGAGCAGCAAGGTCGAGTACCGAGGAGCGCATGTTGCGACATGCGAAGCCATGTGGCTCAAGAGACTTCTAAAGCATCTGTAGTTGGAGGTGTCCAATCCAACGATGATCTACTATGACAACCTCAATAGCATCCAGTTGGCGAGGAACCCCGTTTTTCACTCCCGGACCAAGCACATTGAGGTGCACTACCATTTTGTTTGTGAGCATGTCCTCTCCGGTGAAGCCGAATTTGTGTATGTTCCGATGGATCAGCAGACTGCCGACATCTTCACCAAACCTCTCGGCCTGGACAAGTTGTAGCTTTGTTCGAAGATGCTTGGTCTTCAGCATCTCAACATGTTGCACTTGAGGGGAAGAATGGAGGAAACCGGAACGGGAATTGGGAAAATAGGTAATGGCACCGGACAAAGAGCCGGAGAGACAAGGGGAGACAAGAAGAAGAAGGAAGCCGAGTCGACTAAAGAAGTTGGCACGTACGAACAAGTCAGAACAAGCGGTGACGGTGGCAAAGTCAAGAAGGACAGAGCTGACCGAAAGGAGAAGGCCAAGACCCGAGCGTGGTCCGATGTGGTGAAGGGCTTGAAGATTGAGGACGAATTGGAGACATCCAATTCATACAAGAGCTGGAACGAATCAGAGTCACCCGATTCGGAAGAGGTGCTTGATTCGGAGGAGCCGAATCAACTGAAGACCAAACAGATGAGGAGGCAGTGGAAGTCGACACCAACACGGGGGAACCGACGGGTCGAGACAGGCCTTATGAGCACACGAGCCGACCGAGAAGGTCGAGATGTGCGGGACCGGATGGGTCAAGGAGCGTGAGCAAGGTGTGAAGACGCTAGGAGGAGCCGAAGGAGAGGACCGGTGGACACATAGTGATCCGACCTCAAGTTGAGCTTGAGGGGGAGTGTTGAGTGGGCAAGCTCAACTGGATCCGTATTGCCTGAATAAGCAAAAGAGGGATCGGTATCCGGAACGGAGAATCGGATAGGTGTCCGGATATATCAGTATCCAGAACCTAGAGCCGGACCGGAGAACCGTATCGTACACTGGAATAGTGAGAACCGGTAGGCCGTTGGAGCCTACGGTCCGAGCCTAGTATGTAGGCATATTCCTTGGAGTTAGTGTCTGTCGCTCGTATGAGCATTGAAGTACATGTCAGTACTTTTGTCAATCTTATTAAGGACTTGTATAAAAAATGTTCTGTAGGACATTTGTATACATAGAGTATTATTATTTTGAATTGAGTTCTGTTCTGCTCTCTCTCTGTCTCTCCCGTGTACTCAAGCTTTCCATTAAACCTTCATTCTCTGTTTTACTATTGTTATCCGGCTGAGCCGATTTGTCTACAAGATTCTGCACGCTATTCTTTTTATACTGACACTACAATAGAGATGAGTCGATTCTTCTTCAACGTCGGCGTAGAGCACAACACACGCGGATGGGCTAGATCGAGCTACCAATGCACTCTAATACCATGTAAAGAATTGATAGTATGATTATGTGCAATGGAATAGGTTAGAGATGTGTGTTGTGTGTGTGCGTGAGAGAGAGAGAGAGAGAGAGAGAGAGAGAGAGAGAGGAGAGGAGAGAAACACAATATAGATGAAAATAGAATACTTACAAAAATTGTCTATTACAAAGTCATCAACTCTTGAATTTTCATATATACTTTGTGGCTAAAGAAGAAGTAGAATATGTCGTCAGTGATTAAATGTATAATTAGTTAAACCAAGATGATTTCTAAAAATACTTACTTTTGGAATTTTGTGACCATCTCATCTAACGAAAACTCTTTTACAGCCACTTGAGAAAGCATAGATATTAACAATCTGTCGTCCTTGATTCCTTGTAGCAACCGCCATGGCAAGAGTGTCATATTTTCAAGTAACTCTTCAATAATCAAGTCACTCTTTCGTGACTTTGTCGTTATCTCTACCTGAGCGTCTAATTTGGCCTTCTTCACCCGTTGACCTTTTATTTCTTTACGCGCCCACATCGAAAAGATTTTGTCTTGTAAGTCCTAGACCTCGCCAGTTCAAAATGCTAGTTGAAACCACAAATTGTACTTTCTTAAGCCTTCCGATTTCGTGCTTTCGTCGCCAGCTATCCCAACTTCAAGCAAACATTGTCAACGCAAACCAGGATGGAGCTTGGGATCATATCTTTTCAACATATATGGATATTCATAATCAAAGAATCGAATTCTTTCAATACATGACATCTTCTGTCAATAATCGTTGTCATTGTTATGGACCCAAGCCAAAAACTTGGCCGCCTCATGCGTAAGTCCGATGTAAACTTTGCACTCAATATACTCAAAGAATGGTGTTATCACTGTGTAGAAACGTCGTCATGACATCCAGTTGTTCGACTTCGAGATCATGATGGCCGTGATGCTCAACACGGTTCGGATTGACATCATCTTTACGACCGGAGAAAATATTTCATTGAAATCGACACCCTTCTTTTGTTGAAAGCCTTTCACGATGATCCGTGCTTTGTACCTGGTGGATTCCCGACATCTCTCGGTTTCAACTTGTATACCCATTTATTCCGAAGTGCCTTCTTTTCCACTTGGTAGTTCGGTCAATTCATATGTGTGGTTCTCATGCAAGGAATCTGTCTCCTCTTGCATGGCACTCAACCACTTTCAGCTGTGGGTATCTTCTTTAGCTTCTTCAAAGATTTCCCGCTCCCCCTCATCGGTTAGCAGTACACGCTCTTCATCTGGAAATCTTCGGGGGGGGGCCTCCTTTCTCTTAGGGGGTTTCTTCGGCCTCCATTCGGCACGATTGATTCTTCTTCAAATTTTTGGCCGAGTCGAATTTGGTTCCTTGTTCGGCCGTTACCCCTCGTTCTTCGGTCAGTTCTCCATTTTTCCAAGTATTAAATCGACCGACTGGCTTGCATTCGATTTCGATTGATTCGGTAGTTGGAGACTTATTCTCAATCTCCCAGTCGACTATTATCTTTTCCTCCATGAAGACAATGTCATGGCTCCTAATCACTTTCTTCTCGGCTAAGTCCCATAGCCGATAGCCAAATTCCTCATTGTCTGGCCAAGATTTCGGTCTAGTTTTCCCCTTTGGTCTTTTGCCACATGCACATATGCAAGACAGTTGAACACCCTCATATGTCGATACGAAACGTCTTTGCCGCTCAACACCCTTTGTGGGATATCACCATCCACGGGTACTGAGGGTGATCGGTTTATCACATACGTTGCCATCATCAACGACTCAGCCCAAAACGTCTTCAGTAACTTAGCATGTGCAAGCATACTTTAGACCCTTTCCATTACGGCATGGTTCATTCTCTCGGTCAGTCCATTAAGCTATGTCATCTTTGGCACGGTATACTCGAGCCGGATTCCTTGATTTCGGCAGTATTCCTCGAACGGTCCACGGTGTCGTCAAGATTTTCGGCAACGGTGTGAAAATTGTGTGCAACGAATGAAATCGAGAAGGTGCAATGTTCATGTGAGAAAGGGGTGAAGGCCACACACATATGCTAGCATGTTGTAAATAGGACTGAAATGAAAATTGTAAAAGGAAAGCTAGATGTAAAGTTAAACATGTGCACGTGTGATGTGCGCTCAATTGTAAATATAAAAATAAGACTAAAGCCTAGTAACATTTAAGTGCATACATAAGGGTTCAAGCCTTGGCAAGGCTTGAACGTTGCACCTCCAAGATAGGAGACAAATTAACTTACCACTAAAGCTACTACTAAGTGTTTTAGAATTTGTACATTTTCTTTTCATATTTAGTATTTTGTAGGAAGTAAACATATAGAAACCGTGGGCACAAAACCATGGTTTTAGCCCGTGGGTTTAGACCATGGTTTTTGCATGGAGAGACCTATAAAAGCCTATAGTTAGGCTTGTGTAAGGAGGCAAGTGATGTAAGTAAAAAAAAGAAACTTTTAATCAAAGATCAGAGTTATCCTAATGGTGATGTATCTTGTCTCGTAAAACTAAAGTCAAGGGTTTAATCTCTATCTCAATCTCTCTCTCTCTCTCTCTCTCTCTCTCTCTCTCTTCATCCATCTATCTATCTTCAATACTTTCTTGCTTATGCTGCTAAAAACATTGAATCCTTCCGGTCCAGGACCCTAGTGGTCCCGCTTCATTTTACGAACACGCGAGGATTTCCTTGACAATGGTACTCTCCGCCATTATCCGCTCAGACTACCTTCAGTTTTTGACTGGTTTCTCTCTCGGCCCTCACTTGGAACTCTTTGAAGATGGATAACAATTGATCCTTTGTCTTCAACATGGAAGCCCATAACTTCCAGTTATAGTCATCAATGAAGGTCACGAAATACTGTGAACCACCATACGACTTCGTGTCCACATAGCAAATGTTCGTATGACGAGTTCCAACAGCATTTTCTTCCTCATCTGGGGCCTCGTTCGGAAGGATGTTTGATTCTGTTTACCGGCCAAGCAATCAGTGCACTTCTCAAGTTGCACGTTCTTCACCTCCAGAATGAGGTTGTCCTCGGCAAGCTTTCGCATCCCCTTCTGGCTCATATGGCACAACCCCATGTGCCACAGTTCATCGACCGTATCGGTTGCCATGTTTGCTTCCCCTCGGCATATTCGAGCATTCATTATGTACAGTGTGTTGGTTTTCCGGGCTCGAGCAACGATCATACTTCCCTTGCAGAACTTCATGACGTCGTTCCAGATGCTACCCGTGTAGCCTTCATCATCCAGCCAACTGGCTTATATCAAGTTCAATCAAACTTTCGGAACATGCCGAACATCTCTCAACACCAGTCTGCACCCGGTCGATGTCATCAGACACACATCTCCAATGCCAACAATTCGGCATGCTCCTTCATTTCCCATCTTTACAGATCCGAGGTCTCCGACTCTGTAGGATGAGAAGCACTTTCAGTCAGGGGTTAGATGAAACGATGCACCCGAATCGACCACCCATGTCGATTCTTCGCCTACGAAATTCACTTCATTTTGCTCACAAATGAGCAACAACTCCTCCTCACTCGCGGCAATTGCTGAGGTGTTCTTCCTGTTCGGGATTTTCTTCGGCTCTACACCACTAGCTCCCCCTTTCTGCTTTTGAAAGTGTCGGCAGTTTTTTTGGAAGTACCCCGGCTTCCCATAGCAGAAGCACGTGGGTCTCCCCCTCGACTTCAACCTAGTCCCGGACTTATCTCAGTTCTAGGGACTTTGATTTCAGCTTCTTCCCTTAATCATGTCACCTTCCATGACTAAGGCCTTCTGGTCGGTATTGGACTCTCGGTCCTTCCGGTGAGCTTCTTCGTTTAGCAAGCTTGACTTCACCTGCTCTAGGAATATGTGTTTCCCTTCCGATCCAGCATTACCCAACGTGACAACCAGCGTTTCCCAACTATCCGAAAGGGATCCCGGCAACAACAATGCTAATGCCTCATCAGTCAAAGGTACTTCTAGAGAGCTGGTTTGGTTCATCAATCCTTGGAATGCATTGATGTGCTCCACCCTACTGCAGCCATCATGATACCGAAGCCTCACAATTTTTCGAAATACTAAGACTCAGTTCACGGCATTCTTGTTTTCGAACATGATGTCGATCTTCTTCCATAGGACATCTGCTTCTGTTTTTTCGCCAGAGTTGTTGTATAGACTCATGTCTATAAAACACCTTATATATGTGACCACCTTCAGATGCAACACTTCCCAAGTCATTGCATCGATATTGTCTGGTCTTTTATCTCTGAACTGCACCAGTAGCCAAAGGTCTTTCACACGAGCATGTCTCTCATCTTCGACTTCCACACTGAGTAGTTGGAACCGGTTAGCTTAAACATGCCACCGAATGAGTCTTCCATCACTCTGATACCACTTTGTTAGGAATCGACCATCTACAACCGGTTACATGTTCATATTCGTGTGCAAAAACCAAGAACTAGTACACAAATAGAAAAACATGAAGACACAAAGACACCGATATTTTACGTGGAAAACCCGAAATGGGAAAAACCACGGGGGTCTGCAAACCCTGAGAGAACAAATCACTATAGTAGAGAGGAAGTACAAATACAAAACTCGGAGGCAATGGCCTCAAGTTCTCCTTCGTTTGACAGATGGCTACGGAGTTACACTCTCACTCTCTCACTCACGGTTATAGAGGCAACTACCTCGTTCTAACTTTACAATAATGATCAACAACTATTTACTAAAGTTTGCCCTAGTTTCTTATAAACAAAAGCAACTTTCTGGCTTTTTACAAGTATAGCCCCCAAGAGACATTTTAGACTCTCTTTTTTTCCTAAAAAGATATGCCAGCATTTTAGACTATTTACAATTATAGTCTTTCGAAACGATTTCGGATTCGGCCTCAGCCGAGTTACTTGTTGAGAATCAAGCTCAACATAGTGCAACGTGTGAACACACCTTTTGAGAATCCATGATTACTCAAAGGTCAAGAGACACACCACTACTCTCTACACATTAACTATGTGTCATAGAATCATATTCTATGACACATAACTAATGAGTTACATATTCCCCATGACTATGAGTCCTCACATTCCCCAAGAGAGAGAGTGGTTGTTGTAAGTTAATGAAGAGAGAAGGTGAGTCTATATAAAGCACCCTCCTCATACTTTATACCAAGTCGGTTGTGACTCCTTGTAATGCTACAATTTTGTATATCCATTCTACTTGTGAAATATACATCTTCTTCTTCTTGAGTATTCCTTTTTCTATCTATATCTTGTGTTCTCTTATCTCTCCTCTAATTCCTCTCACACATACACATAACACACATCTCTTCCGCTACACAAGAATCATACCCGATTCTTTACATTACTCACCAAATCAGTTCTTCTCTTCTCATCTGGAGGGACCTGTTTCCCAACATATTTTCCCTTGTCTTAAGTTCAAATTCTCCATTTTCTTGTATCCGGTTTTCTCTATGTTGTTGCACGCCTTCGTTTCTACCCACATTCTCCCTACTTCCTCTCGCTTGCGTGCATAACCGAGTCTCTGAGCCCCCGTGCTCATCACCCAGGATGCGGAAACAAGTTCAGATTGGGTTATGCATGCCCCTCTTGTGCCCGGTAAGATATCCGGAAGGTCGATCCGGATAATCATTTCACTCTCTTTTACCGGCTCCTTCGTCTAAGACCTCGGCGGTCCCACCCCGGATCCTACATGTACCCATGGAATACCGCGACAACGTTGTCGTGAAGATTCCAGGCCTTGGTGAGAAACCGGGGAATATCAGAAGAATCGGCGGAGTGCATCATGTGCACTTACCCTTGTAAAAACGTGTGAATAATAGGGGTGCCTTTATGGCGCCGAGTAGGAGTTAATTCGAGACAGAGGATCCCATGTAATAAGGGATTTATCCCACATTGTTATGCATCCCTCTCCTTGTTCTATAAAAGGAAGGGAGCGCCCTTTGTAAAGGGGTTGCCCATTTTGAGTTAGGAGGGTATACCACTTAGGTCTAGGGTTTGGTAGTTTTCGTGATCTTCATCTTATTCTTATTCCCTTAGGGTTTGTACTGGTCTTGGCACCTTATTTCGTTTAGGGTTTCATCTTGGCAGCTTTCTTCTTTTCTTACTTTCTTGTTTTCGATTAGGGTTCTTCGACTTCTTCTTCTCCTTCGTGTTTGTTTAGGGTTTAGTCCGGTGAAGAGTGTATGTTCAATGGGGTTTGTTTTTGCTCGGTCTCCTGTGCAAGACCCCACTTGGCGCAACGAGCCCGAGAGCTCCCCGTTCGACGGCTTAGCAATAGGCGGCTGTTGTAACCTAACCTACCTTGGTCAGGCTCGAAGCCGGAGTTGTATCTTGCTCTTGTAATTATATATATATATAAGGCTTTGCATATTTGTGTTTCTGTTGGTGCCGGGTGCGTTTCATCCCCTTTGTTTTTTGTATACAAAGGCGTGAGTTAGGTCGGTGTTGTGTGCGTGTGTACGCCCTCTCTATCTATCCATCTCGCCCTCTTTTCTGTTCAGTAGCCTCCTGTACCCAAACTGGTAACGATCCAATTTTGTGCTACTCTAGTGCGGCTGATCACAGAGGGTGACAGTCTTCCAGTACCCTCTACTCCTTAGTCCAAGACCCCCGTGGTCCCGCTTTGGATCCTACACGTACTCGCGGAATATCGCGACAACGTATACCTAACTGTTGTATTTCCAAATAACCGACTATGTTTTTTGTGTGTCGCATAAGCTTCCACGCGTATTCATTTACACCGACTATACCACCAACATCAAGGAGATTTGTGATTCATTGGGCTCCATCAACGTGATAGTGGAGGAAGATGAAATGGTCCGGATCTACTTGGGAGGTTTAGCACTAAAGTACGAGCCAAACAAAACGACCATCTGCACCAGAGAGAAGCCACCCTCCTTCGGCATGCAATCTATGTTATTGGTCAAAGAAAACTGAAAAGATAAATATGTGGAAGCTGAACAGATCGCAACCGGCTCAGCCAGATAGCAATAGAAACAACAGAGAATGGAATACATAGAGTAGGTGAGTTGAAACAGCTTGTTTTTGGCCTGCTGAAATTCAATGGCCAAAAAGGTAAAATCTGTGAAGCATGTCAGCTCGGAAAACGACATCGACTTCCTTTCCTCAATGAACGCAATTAGAGCAACAACAACCTCGATGTGATTCATTCAGATGTATGGGGACCTCCACATAATGTGAGCATGGGGGGAAGCCAGTACTTCGTCTCCTTCATCAATGATTTTTTGAGACATACACGAGTCTTCCTGATTGAGAAAAAGAGTGAAGTCTTCCCTTGCTTCTTAAAGTTGAAGAGCCTGATAGAAAGGGAGACAGATAGGAAGATCAAGTGCCTTTGGTCTTATGGCAGAATCAATACTTTTCCGGCCAATTTACCAAATACCTATAGAAGGAATGGATTTGAAGAGAATTTTCGTGCAAGTACACACAACAAAACGGTGTGGTAGAGATGAATAACCAAACCATTGTCAAAGCCACAGGGGCAATTCTCGAAGAGATATAACGAAACACTAATGGGCTGAAGCGGTCAAGGCGGCGGTGTCGTGGAAATCCGTGGCTTATGGGTCAATTTGGTCTGGATTGCCGGGGACTTGGACTAGGGATTCGGTGGGGCGAAGTTCTTGTGTTTATGGGTTTGGCCCTTCGTCTTTCAGCCCGTGTTGTTTTCCAACTCAGCCGCATCGGCCTTCATCTCCTTGAACAAACCTAGGGTTTCTATTTGATTAACTCTGAGACCATTATGAAGATTAACCCGCAGTTAGGGATCAAGCACAAGATTAGACAAAACTCTTGGGAAAAGAATATACACGATTTATGATACAAGAAAATGTGTTTACAATGAACCGACTTAACACCATGATTCCAGTGTCTTTTACAAATAATAAGCTAAGGTACTACAAAGGCTAAACGAGATACAATAAAGGGCTAAACGAGACCGATGAAGGCGAGTCGAGTGAGCCGCTGGGACCGCAACTCCCACCGTTGGTCAAGCCCCGAAGACGGTGGAGTGTTCCGTGTCACTCTGGTCTCCCTTCGACGACCAATTCCCGAGTTAGTCCACCTTTGTTGAAACCGACGCCGCACCAAACGCTCTCCGTCAAGGAGAGGATGCCTGAACCACCGAGAAGGCCGCCACCGGAATGCCAAAAGAGCCGCCATTGTAGAAACCCCAAACAAAACCAAACTCTCATT
This sequence comes from Azolla caroliniana, assembly GCF_043228905.1. Classification (NCBI taxonomy): domain Eukaryota; kingdom Viridiplantae; phylum Streptophyta; class Polypodiopsida; order Salviniales; family Salviniaceae; genus Azolla; species Azolla caroliniana. Next base: position 5,968,186 of record NW_028230445.1, read on the forward strand.
CGATGAAGAAGAAGAAAGTAACACCTGAAACCCTACCATGACCCCAACTCACACGAAATCGAAGAACCTCATGAACCCTAACCCACAAAGTGAAGAATACAAACCCCATCAAGAACAAACCCTACTTCTTCCCACCAAGACAACGAGAAAGGAGAAACCTTAAAACCAAAATAGGGAGAAGAAGAAACCTAGAACAACTGAAACCCTAACCAAGAAGAGAGATAAGAACCGAGAGAAACCCTAAACCTCCACTCAAAGAAGAACACCCAAAACAAAGAAGAAGAAGAAGAAGCCTACCAAACCCTAGATCTAAGTGGTACACCCTCCTAACTCAAAATGGGCAAAACCCCTTAATAAGAGCCCCCTTACCTCCTTTTATAGTTCAAGGAGAGAGGGACATTACAATGTGTGAGGCCCTATATTCCTCCCCTTTCTTATTTCTATACACATTTTCTCATGTGCATGTGCAAGTCGTTGTACCCGATTTTCTCACCATTGTCAGAAATCTTCACAAGGGTATATTTGTTGAACCACACATCTAGAGATGGAGCACAAATAACTCCACAAGGGTGGAAGCCAATACGGCATCTCCTTCATCGATGATTTTTCGAGACATGTGTGGTTCTTCGTGATTGAGAAAAAGAGCGAAGTCCTCCCTTTCTTCTTAAAGTTGAAGAGGTTGATAGAAAGGGAGACAAATAGGAAGATCAAGTGCCTTTGGCCTGATGGTAACTCCACAAGGGTGGAAGCCAATACGACGTCTCCTTCATCGATGATTTTTCGAGACATGTGTGGTTCTTTGTGATTGAGAAAAAGAGCGAAGTCTTCCCTTTCTTCTTAAAGTTGAAGAGCTTGATAGAAAGGGAGACAAATAGGAAGATCAAGTGCCTTCGGCCTGATGGTAGAATTAGTATTTTTCCGGCCAATTTACCAAATACCTATAGAAGGAAGGGATTCGAAGAGAATTTTCATGCAGGTACACACCACAACAAAATGGTTTGGTAGAGATGAAGAATCGGACCATTGTTGAAGCCACGGGGGAAAAATGCTCGAAGAGATATACCGAAACAATATGGGGCTAAAGCATTTGGGACGGCGGTATATTTGTTGAACCGCACATCAAGAGATGGAGCACAAATAACTCCACAAGTAAGGTGCAAACCGGACATGGCACACATACGAATCTTCATCAGCATTGCTTATGTCCATGTGTCGAAAGAGAAAAGGAAGAAGCTAGACCTAAAGGCCAAAAGATGCATCCTTATCGGCTACTCACATGAGTAAAAGGGTTATAAGTGTTTTAACCCCCGAACCCAAGAGGTTTGAGTAAGCCGTGATGTCGTCTTTGACGAATCTACATCCTGGTACTCACCACCAATGTTATTAACTCCTGTAAATTCAGAGCCGAATTGTTATGTACACATGTGACATAAAATAGGTGAGGGTAGGTCACTAATATTTACATAAGTGAAGGGTATGTTCACTACTGTTAAAAAGGGACTAATGTGATTGGATAGAAGGAATGATAGGTGCATGCACTATCATGATTTGGACAACCAATGAATGGAGAGTTTTTTAGAAAGGCACATCTATTTAAGGGGCCTAGGAAGAGAGATAAATGTGAGGCTTAGCCACCCTCAGAAGCACATTACGTCGAAAGGTTGTTGTCTTAGACACTGGTGGTGCGGGCTAGGCTTTCGTCACAACGATCATGTTAATCTCTTCCAAGGTATTAGTCATCCTAATATCTGGGGGTATGGGACGTCGATGGTAGGTTGGCTATAGCCTATGTCTTTATCATAGCTCAGGGGTGGTCGGGTGGAACGGGTTCTTCTATCCAATATATTTACCTTATTTTACTTTATTTTGGTCTATTGATTAGTATAGACTCTTAACAATGGTATCAGAGCTTGTACTAACACAAAAAAATTGTTGTTTTGATGTTTTTGTGCATGAGCGATGGGGATCTAACCATGCTCGTCATGCTTTTCTCAGGATCAAAACAACATTCTTAACTCGATATTCTTCTTTCTCAATCTCTCTCTTATTTTCCATGATGTGTTCTTCTTAGTCTAGGAAATGTGTATTATGTTTTCTTTTCTTTTCTTTCTTGGTCTAGGCAACACACCAACATAGTTTATAACATGATTTTTTATTGATCTTCAATGCCAACCACTCATGAAAATCTCTAAGTCCAATTATCTCAATGAAATGTTGGTTGTTTCTTTCCTTCATTGTTTGAACATCCTCCATCGTTTTTTCCTTGATGAAGTACACCAATCGTTTTTCCTCCAAATAGAATGGCAACCTTCGTTCCCTTCCACCCCCTCAGAAATGTGGTGAAGAATATTTGTCATATACCCGGTGATATGAAAACTAACCTTCATATTAATAAGCATCAAGATGTAGCACAATTCAAAAGCAATCCTAATCAATAGGGATGTTGATTTATTGTTTCCTCATTTGAGCAAATGCAAGCCCAACGCGTTTAATAGTTGGCAATTTAATTTCCTTATGTACCATTATTGTATCCACACATAGAATCTAAATATCAAAACATATTCAAAATCTTAAGATAGCATATATGACAATTAGTGTGGGCAACTGTTAGAAGGTCTTATACAAATCTCATGAAACCATACCTAGATTGAATGTTTTGCTTGATTATAGTCATTCTACACAGGGTATGAACCAATTTTTCTACATGCACAATTAAAAGTTGCGCTTATGGCATAAAATGTTGATTTCTGGACACATAAATATAACCTATGCTTGCACACTTGTAGATTGTATCAGCAACCAAAGCATGTTGGGAATCTAAGGATGTTAGATAGGCCACAAGTGCATATGGAGTTTTTTATATGTGATATGAGGCAACTCTATTCGTGAGACAATTATTTTAAACAATGAGCTATGGAAGTACGGGATCATTAATAACTTTAATTGACCAAATTTATACATATTAAAGAAGAAATGGTGTCGTTCTTTTATAATTATTGAGAGAGAATCAGTTTCAAATAGCTCTAGTTACCATTGAGGGGATGAGATACCCTTACATTTAGGACCACTTGAATCTCTCATAATGACTCAAATATCTTTTAAAACTATGTTATAATAAGTGAGCAAAGGTTCTCTGTCGAATCCCTTACCAAATTCAAAGGTTAGAAACCTCTAGAGCATGGAAAGGATCTCTATAGTCTATATAGAATAAGTTAATTACATAATAAAGATTGAATATGTATTGCATTGACTTTTAAAGTAGTCGATTGATGGGGATCGTGGCTTAATCATATTCAAAGTTTGTGAGAAAACATAATGTAAATATAAATTTCAACATTTTTAAAAGATACCAAGAAGAAGAGGTGAAGTATTTGGCTAGCATGTAATTTTGGGAAACATTGTTCCTACTTTTCACATAGGTTACTTTTATCAATTCTTCGAATGAATGATGTGATATACACACAACAATAGGTGTGTAATTAAATGCATTATATGCACCATATACATAAAAACACATATACACACACAACACAATAAACTCGTTACTAGAAGGTTGAAGAAAGTCTCACAGTACTTCTTTTGGGACGATAGTCATTGTTACACACGTGCACACACACAAATGAAAGGGTTGAATGATGAGAGGGAGATTTCAAGGAACTTCCTTGAAGAGTTTCACAAAAGCATTTATCTTTCCGATTGGAGGGCATCAGGTGTGTCAAGAGTCTACATACCAACTTCAAGTTGCAAAGCCGAAGTCCGATCTATGCCTACACCTAGCTTGAAAAACAAGAAACAAAATAAACATTATTTTGCATGCATATACATGAATATTACATAAGTATGACAATAAGAATAATAATTAAAGATGTTGCATTCGTGCTAGATTAACTTTTGAAATAGACCGTTTTTGTGAAATATTGGTCTAGGCTCGGTTTCCCGAACCGTAGGTTCGATGGTTACAAATACTTAAACATAGAAAAGAAAAACTATGTGGACAGACAAGAGGAGGCCCATGCTTTTCTTGCGCACACATTTTTCAACCCTTTCAAGCTTATGAAAAAGTAAAAGATACCATTATTTTCCAAATGATCTTTAACAATAAATGCTTAGGTCAATGTTTCATTCCGATCTTCCATCGACGGATTCTCGTTCAATCTTCAAGTGACTCGTGTTCTTTTATGGCATCAATTTTGTATCTCATCATGCCTCCTTGTGCTTTTCTTTTGTGCTCAACTATGTCTTGCTAGTGTGTTTTTTATTGCATCAATTTCAATGTGTGTTTGTGTGTGAACATCCATCATGGTTTATGTCGATGCTCCATAGTCTTTACTTAACTATTTATGGTAGACCGGACTTCGAAGTTGGGATTTCACTAAGGAGCATAAAAAAAGACATAATATTTTAACTTTTGATACATATAAAATAGTCATTGAGATTTTGGACAATTCCATCATGGCTTTTGCAATTCTTATGCAAGGTTCATCAACTTTACTGTTTCTTGATTTTTTCTTCAATATACGAGAATACTAACAAAATCCAAGTTTAGATTGAGTGCGCACACAAACAAAAATCACGTGGTTCTTACGTTTTGAACAAATTGCATATTGTTTCATTGTGGCAATTGACTGCATGTTGTTTGTGTGTGGATGTATGAGTTTTTAATTTTAAACACATGGGTATTTGCTTACAATAAGTTACTAGTTTATGAGTATTGGTAATGAGTCTAGTACACATTATGCATGCATACGTACTTAATGATGGTCTTTATATCATTGTGCCGTTCACCAAATTCTATTCAGAGTGTCTAAACTTCAATCAACCACATGTTGCATATCAACCTTGACAAGAGAATTCCAATGTAACTTTGTTTACTATCAATGTTTTATCAAATGTCATAGGTATACCCACTTTATCGATAAAAATGGCAATGCCAAAGTTTCTATGGTTCCTTTTCAAGAGCAAATAGTGCGAATGATTTCAAACTAAAACTATATGAAGAGCTTTTGCAATGAATGCAACATCAACCACCCCTGATCGTAGTATCTCAAAACACAATATTAGAATCGTGTTTGGATATTAGCAAACCCCAAATTCATTAGGAATGCCTCTCAAAATCTGTAGGAAATCATTTGTGTGGACATTTAAAGTCTCTTATATATACTCATAAATGTAATGTGTTTACACTTTGCATTAGCAAGCAATGTCTTGTGTTACCTTGTCTACATTTATTTTGACACGCCATGTCTCCCAAAGCATGAAATTTTGAGAGGATCCAAGTTCAAATATATCTACACGCAACTCACGCATTCGAGTGTTATTTTCATACAATTACTTTATATGTAGGTGTCACATAACATCCAAGTTAGGGATTCGAGGCTTTCACGAGATAACACACAATTATATTAGTAAATGGGTGTGAAAAACACTTTTCCCAATGAGTGTCACAATGGAATATGGTCAACCGCTAACTACATGGGCAAGGGAACAAGTGGAACATCTCTCTCTCTCTCTCTCTCTCAATGTTGTCATGTTCCCAACTTTCCATAGTTCTTTGGTTACTTGTTGGAGACAACATTCCCGAACCTCTCTCTCTCTCTTGATGTTGTCATGACTCATGTTCCCAAAATTCCATATATCATTTGGTTACTTGTTGGAGACAACATTTCCAACTTTTCATACATCTTTGGTTATTTTTGGCCTCCAATAATTATGATGCTTCATGACTCTAATGGATATTATTAATATGACCCCTCAAAATCGCATAGGTCAATCATGTTCTCAACTTCCCATAGATCCTAGGTTGTTTCTTTTCTCTCATCGATGGGATGCTTACTCAATAATGTTAGTATCACCTCTCTCATGTTCTCTCCCAAAGGTCAATCATACATTCTCTTTCTCTCTCTCTCTCTCTCACCGCAAAACACTGTCTCAAATATATTGTGCACCCCTAGGTCCCATACATAAGAATATATTTCATATCTCCTAGGTCCCATCTGTTTTCCAAACTATTTGGTATTTGAAGATTCTAATGTTTGTCTATTATACTCCCCTCCACCTCTCTACATTTTCATGCGGAGTGAGATTACCCAAAACCCTCCTTATATACGTAAGCATGTGTTAGGCATGGGATCGCATCGTGTAGGAAAGTGAAATGTATCAAGATTCAAACACAAGCCATTAGTCGGTTATATATTTCAAATACACATATCCCACTTTTGTGAAGTGTTAAAGTCAACCCCATGAACACCACGTTTGTGCCGTCCGTGACTGGCATGTAAATGTGAATCCAACCTTAGGGCCACACATACAAGCCCAATATATGAAGGGACAAACTCCTTGAGCTGAGCAAGACTGAGCATCAAAGTATCTTGATACAAGCGAGAGCATGCAAATTGATAGGATTAGTAGGAGGGGTGGCCGACCCTTTTGAGGCTTTGAACTAAGGGTTCTACCCTTGCAATTAGCTTTCAAACGTTGAGATGTGATGAGATCGACAACTTGACTTGACTGAAGGATGGAGAGAGGCTTGAGTTCATTGACGGGCGGACGAAAGGCTTGGCTTGATGGACGGACACAGACCAAAGGCTCGATTAGCAATGAGCGCAGTTCGGTTTGGTTTCAAGGGAAAGAAACCGAACTGAAGCGAAACCGAACCATTTATTTAAAACAAAAACCAAACCAAACCGTTTATGAACTCTCAGTATTGAAACCAAACCATTTAAGAAATAGTTGAAACCAAACCATTTAAGAAATAGTTGAAACCAAACCGTTTTATGGAAAAGTTGAAACCAAACCGAACCATTTAATAAAAAATTTAAACCTAACCAGTTAAATTAAACTAATTAAACATGTAAATAAACAAAAATACATTAAATTAAATAAGCATTTAAGTTAAATTTATTAAATCAATAAAAGAAACTTTAATCGAACCATTAAATTAAATAAACATTAAAGTTAAATTAATTAAATCAATTAAAAACCATTAATTTTTTGGGAAAAAATAAAAAATAAAAAACCATTAAATCAATAAACTATTAAGGTAAAAGAAAAGTTAACCAAAAACCTATAAACCTGAGTTTTAGAACCGAAACCGAACCGTTTATCGAAAACCAAACCAAACAAAACCATTAAAATTATATTTTTTGGGAACCAATAAACCGTTAAACCATTTGGATTAACGGTTCGGTTCGAGCCGAAACCGTGCCCATCGCTAGATTTTTTGGGAACCAATAAACCATTTGGACTAACGGTTCGGTTCGGTTCGAGCCGAAACCGTGCCCATCGCTAGGCTCGACTTGACAGACTGGACTATGAAGAAGCCGGGGTGGGCGGGCAGGACAGAAGAACACAAGACAAGATTGATGGGGTCCAAAGGTCCGAGCCTCAGGTTCGGAAAGCAGGCATGGTGATTTTGGAGAAGAAAGGGGGGATGGGGGTCCGCAGATCCGAGCCTCAGGCTCGGAAAGCAGATAGGGATACAGGGTATATGGGTGCAGAGAAGGAGAGAGACAGAGACAGAGATAGAGAGAGAGAGAGAGAGAGACAGAGTGGGTACCCACAGAGCACAGAGCAGAGAGAGAGAGAGAGAGAGAGAGAAACAGAGAGAGAGAGAGAGAGAGAGAGAGAGAGAGAGGGGAGGGGACAGAGTGGGTGCCCACAGAGGCACACAGCCTGGCTGCGGTTTGTCGTTGGCCGGTCAGAAGCCGAGGAGAGAGAGAGAGAGAGAAGAGAGAGAGAAAGAAGGTTTCCCCGCAGCCCACAGGCGTCTGTCTTGCTTTGCATACATAATCTCTGCTTTCTTTATAGAGAGGTGAGTACAGAACAGAGCACTTCCATCCTCTCTCTCTCTCTGTCTCTCTCTATACATATCCTCAAAACCATAGCCGCACCATATCCATAAATTATGTTTATTTCCTCTGCATCGTTCATGTTAATGCAGCTGCTCCATCCAGCACCTTGAACCGATCCCCACCTCCCCTCCCCTCACCACTCTTCTTCTTTCTTTCTTTTTCTCGTTTTCTTTTGGGGGGTAAAAATAAAAGAGATTCTTCCTCTCTGCTGCATATTCTGCTCTGTAATTAACCTAAACCCTAAACCATAAAGCAAAATCCTGAATCCTGAACCCTAATTCCCTCGGAGAGAGAGAGAGAGCTGATCAAATTGATTTGATTTGATTCTACAAATATATTTAACAATGGCATCCCTCAGTAACATTCCCTCTACTCTCCGACAACCCTCCTCTGTCTCATGCTCTGTTTCCTCCTTACTCTCCTCGAAACCTTGCTCATTACATGGATCATTGTTGTCATCATTTTCATCGTTATCTAGCATCCGTTCACAGGGAAAATACACCCACTTCCCTGGTGGCCTAAGGAGGAGCCTCAATTTGCAAACATCTAATTTAAGAACAAGAAAAAGTGAGAGCAATAAGGGAAGAATCTCTCCCCATGCAAACCCACCCTTGCGAAGAAACCCGTGCACACACTTGATTCGATCCATGGCTCTCTCAGAATATCCATCTGGGCCATTAGGGTTATATGACCCTGCATTTGATAAGGATTCATGTGGGGTTGGGTTTGTGGCTGAGCTGTCTGCAATTCCTAGCCGGAAAACGGTGAAAGATGCTTTGGAGATGCTCGTGAGAATGGCGCATCGTGGCGCTTGTGGATGTGAAGAGAACACTGGTGATGGTGCAGGTATCACTGTTGCCCTCCCCCACGAATATTTGGCTGAGGTATGTAAATTGTTCTGCCTCCCATATATATATACACGCAAACAATCAATTTTTTTTCCTTTTCAAGAGCCATCATATACAATATTTGGATGAAGTATGTAATTTTATGCTCCCGTCCATCATATATATCTTATTTTGGTTTTTGTCCTTTCAAAGCATCACTGTGTACTATCTTTTGGTTTGATCTGTGTTTAGAATCAAAGTTTGGAATTGTAACTTCGTGGAGGTTTATTACTAATCAATTCTTGGTAACTTTTTCTAGTATCTGATGCTTGGGGTTTCTTTACTAGTACCTGATGCTTGGTACTAATGGAAGCTTGATATGTTCAAGATTCATTACCAACCGGAGGTTACTAGGAGATGTCAAGGCTTGATAACTTAAATTCTCGGAGAATTACTCCTATTTGAGGCTTGATAGCTTAAAATCTTGGAGAATTACTCCTATTCAAGGCTTGCTAACTTAAATTCTCAGAGAATTATTCTATTTGGGGGTTGGTAACTTAAATTCTTGGAGATTGGTTAAATAACTGGAGAAATGGAGCTTCTTAGCTTAAGTTGTTGGACATTTTGCTGCTAGTTGTAACTTAAATTCGTGGCGGTTTATTCCTAATCAAAATTTGATAGCGTCAATTCTTAAATCTATGACTAATTGAAGTTTTGTCATAGCTTAAATTCTCAGAGATCTACAACTGACCAAAGTTTTGTAGTTTAAGTCTCGGAGATTCACTACTAATAGACTGTGACAGCTCCCATCATTCAATCTTTAATTGTTTGTTTTGTTTGAAAAGCGAAGATTTGGTAAATTAAAATTATTCTTACAGATTTACTACTAATCAAAGCTTTGATTTACTGTTCCTAGAAGCTTGCTGGTTTAAAATTGACAACTAATTGAACCTCCATAGTCCTAAATTATTTTAAATTACCTCAAGATTTACCACCAGTCCACCCTCAGTAGCACTTTTTTTCTTGTAGATTGAATGTTATCGCTGCTTGGTAGTTCAAATTCTGAGAGATATACCCCTGATCAAAGTTTGATAGCTTAAACAGAGGTGTACATCTAATCCTCTCTTTTGTAGCTTATGTTCTCTAAGATTTACAACTAATCAAATGTTGATAGCTTAAGTTCGCTGTGATTTACCAATAGTTGGTTGAAACTTGGTTCCCTAAGAGCTGTGAGGTTTACTGAAACTCAAAGTTTTATAGCTTTATTCACAGAGATTTACTATTAATTACACCTTAATAGATTAATTTCTCAGATATCACTGCTAATCTAAGCTTGGTAGCTTAAATTCTTAAAGAACTACTGCTAACCACCACTTTTTTCGGCTTAATTTCTCGGAGATTTTGTTAATCAAAGTAGTAAATTAAATTCTCTGAGATTTTGTTAATCATAGAGTATTAGCTTAAATTCTCTGAGATTTACCACTACTGGAAACTTGGCTCTTCAGAGCATCTGAGATTTGCCTCTATTCCTATGCATTCAGGTAGTGAAACGTGATATTGGATGTGAGCTTCCACCCCCTAATGAATATGCGGTTGGGATGTTCTTCCTGCCCACGCAAGATGACAAAGGCAACGACAGCAACACTCGTCGAGATGTCAGCAAAAATGTGTTCAACAAGGTCATTTAGTTAATAAAATTTGTGTTACTATGACACTTCTTTTTCTTCCTTGCTTATCTTAATCTATGGAAGGTTCATGTTCCTTACACTCGATGCACATAGGTTGCTGAATCGCTTGGTCACACCATCTTGGGTTGGAGAAGGGTGAAAACAGATAATTCAGATCTAGGAAAATCTGCCCTAGTTACAGAGCCCATTGTTGAGCAAATATTTCTAACTCCAAGTAGCAGATCCAACTTAGACTTGGAGCAACAGGTATTGCACCTATATCTTCTGAAAGGTAACATATATTACAATTTGACACATGTTTATTAAAGCGTGGACATTTTGTTATCAACCATGTAGATGTATATACTTAGGAAAACCTCAATGATAGCCATTCGAGCTGCGTTGAACCTAGCATATGGTGGACCAAAAGACTTTTACATCTGTTCTTTGTCATCGAGGTAATATATGGAACCAATGAGTGCCTCAATTGCATGTATTTAAATTTCAAGGGAACATCATAGCTATAGTGTTGCTTTTTTCTGCAGAACGATCACGTACAAAGGGCAGCTGAAACCAAATCAGTTGGAAAATTATTACTTTGAAGACCTTGGTAATGAAAACTTTACCAGCTACATGGCTTTGGTGAGCATTATGTATTTATTAAACTGTTCTAATATGATGCTTTTTCTAGAACTAGGTGAGTTATGTTTGATTGATTCATCATCATATCAAAAAAATTCCTTGATAATGCTCCAGGTACACTCGAGGTTTTCAACAAACACTTTCCCCAGTTGGGACCGAGCACAGCCTATGCGTGTTTTAGGTCATAATGGAGAGATCAACACCTTGAGAGGCAACATAAATTGGTACTTGTGTATTTTCTGACTAATATGTTGCCCTGCATTTCTCATCTTTTATTCTATTTTTTCTAAATTGGAGCGATGTGGTTTATTCATGTTCAATTCATGATAGGATGAAAGCTCGGGAAGGCCTCCTGAAGTGCAAAGAACTAGGTCTTTCTGCAGATGAGCTTCAGAAGCTGTTGCCAGTAATTGATACAAGTTCATCTGATTCAGGTATCAATGATTAGATGCATGTGAAGTTTAACACGTTTTGAGAGCTTTTTAATTCAGGCATTCCAGTGTTTGTTTCCAATTTCTTAAATGTTCCAGAAATTTGAAGACATTTATATATCTGTGTAGGTGCCTTTGATGGGGTTTTGGAATTACTTGTTCGGAGTGGGCGGAGTCTTCCAGAGGCGGTAATGATGATGATTCCAGAGGCATGGCAGAATGATGACAATATGGATCCTGAACGGAAAGCATTGTATGAGTACTTTTCTGCAGTGATGGAGCCTTGGGATGGACCTGCTCTTATTGCATGTATGAATGGCATTTGTATTTTTTTCTGGTCTAGGCTACTAAATTGGTTTAAAATTTTGTGTTATTAAAATTCATATTGCTCCACAGTTACTGATGGGCGATATCTTGGTGCAACTTTGGATCGTAATGGACTCCGTCCAGGAAGGTACTATGAGACACACAGTGGTCGTGTGATCATGGCAAGTGAAGTAGGTGTAGTAGATGTTGCCCCTGAAGATGTGAGCAAAAAGGGTAGGCTCAACCCCGGCATGATGCTGCTTGTTGATTTTGAGAGGCATGTTGTGGTGGATGATGATCAACTGAAGAAGCAATATGCTTCCAAACATCCTTATGCAAATTGGTTGCGCCGACAAAAAATAGTTTTGAAAGAGATAGTGGATTCAGTGCCAAAGGCAGAGTTAGCAGTGCCACATATAATAGGCTCTATGGATGTATGTATTTTAAGAATATCAGCTCATTCAGGCATTGGTTTGATAAGGAAAGAGTTCTGAATCTAATGCTGGTGAATTATATAGGTTAAAATTTCTGATGAAACAATGGAGAAGATGGGCATTCATGGGTTGTTGCCTCCTTTGAAAGCATTTGGGTAAGGCAATGATACTGTGGTGTGTAATGTAATGATTTGCAAAATGGCAAACATTTCCTCTGATAGTGGATTTCCTTTGTTACTGTATTGAATAGTTATACAACGGAGGCATTGGAGATGCTGTTACTTCCAATGGCAAAAGATGGTGCAGAGGCTTTGGGCTCTATGGGTAATGATACACCCCTTGCAGTAATGTCTAGCAGACCGAAGCTGGGCTTTGAATATTTTAAACAAATGTTCGCACAAGTGACGAATCCTCCAATTGATCCAATTCGGGAAGCCATAGTCACGTCAACTGAATGCATGATTGGTCCAGAGGGTGACTTAACAGAAATCAATGAAGGTCAATGCCGGAGATTATCTCTTAAAGGTCCTCTGCTTTCTATTGAAGAAATGGAAGCAGTTAAAAAGATGGATTATCGAGGATGGAGAAGTAAAGTTATAGATATGACATTTTCAAGACAAGAAGGACCTAAGGGATTGGAGAGGGCCTTAGATAGGATTTGTTTGGAAGCAAGATCTGCCATACAAGAGGGTTACAAAATTCTAGTCCTGTCTGATAGAGGTAAAATACTTTATGACGATATTTTCTTTATTTGATACAACTGATTATGAACCAGCCAAAGTAGCAACAACAAGTTTACAGTATGAATGAAGTATTGATATTGTTACTTAGAATCTGCCCTCTATTAACATGCTATCTTACTTCTGTCATTTCAGAGACATCCGCTTCGCGAGTTCCTGTTGGATCACTCCTTGCTGCAGGGGCTGTTCATCAACACTTAGTTTCCAGAATGGAGCGTACTAGAATTGGCTTGATTGTTGAATCAGGAGAACCACGTGAAGTGCACCACTTTTGTACTCTTGTAGGTTTTGGAGCTGATGCGATTTGCCCATATTTGGCAATTGAGACAGTTTGGAGGCTGCAAGTAGATGGGAAAATACCACCAAAGGCTGATGGAAAGCTTCAGTCAAAGGAAGAACTTGTGAGGAAGTTTTTCAAAGCATCGAACTCAGGAATTCTGAAGGTCATTGCAAAAATGGGAATATCAACTTTAGCATCATATAAAGGAGCTCAGATATTTGAGGCACTTGGCCTTTCCACTGAGGTAGTAGAAAAATGTTTCAAAGGCACTCCAAGCAGAGTGGAAGGTGCCACGTTTGAAATGCTTGCTCGTGACCTCCTCCGCTTGCATGAGGCGGCTTTTCCCTCACGTGCCCTTCCAGAGGGAAGTGCAGATGCTCTTGCTTTGCCAAACCCTGGTGATTATCATTGGCGGAAAGACGGTGAAGTTCATCTAAATGACCCTCTAGCAATTGCAAAGCTACAGGAAGCAGCTCGAACCAACTCTATTGAAGCTTACAAAGAGTATTCAAAGCTAGTACAGAGCCTCAATAAAAAATGCAATCTCCGGGGTATGCTGAAATTTAAGGACATGCCCGAAAAGAAGGTTCCCTTGGAGGAAATTGAACCAGCCAGTGAGATTGTTAAGAGGTTTTGCACAGGTGCTATGAGCTATGGTTCTATCTCCTTGGAGGCTCACACAACCCTTGCATTAGCAATGAATAGGATTGGGGGAAAATCAAACTCAGGTTATTTTGGCACACCTTTGCTACTTTTGTCGGGTAACATGTTAAGTTATGAGTTGAATAACCTGTCCTGTGATTAAAATTTGATGGCATTTGGCAGGGGAAGGAGGTGAAGAGGCTTCTAGATTAGAGTTGCTTCCAGATGGATCTATAAACCCAAAGAGGAGTGCAATAAAACAAGTTGCATCTGGAAGGTTTGGAGTTACTAGTCATTACCTCACTAATGCAATTGAACTGCAGATCAAGATGGCACAGGTTAAACTCGAAACATATTTCTGTTGATCCATGTTTTTTTCAGCCTTGGAATGCTTGTTTCCAAGAAACATAACATTCTGTCTTTAACAGGGTGCCAAACCTGGTGAAGGTGGTGAACTTCCTGGATACAAAGTTATTGGTGATATAGCTGTTACAAGGAATTCGACGCCAGGTGTTGGGCTTATCAGTCCACCTCCTCATCATGATATCTATTCTATTGAGGACCTTGCACAATTGATTTATGATCTCAAGGTAAGCAACTAGTTTCCGAGAGTTGAGAGATTTTGGAATGAAGAACTTTTATGAATGTTTGATATTCCATTCCATTTGCAGAATGCAAACCCAGGAGCTAGAATTAGTGTCAAACTTGTCTCTGAAGCAGGGGTAGGAGTCATTGCAAGTGGAGTTGTGAAGGGCCATGCTGATCATGTGTTAATCTCAGGACATGATGGAGGCACAGGTGCATCTAGGTGGACCGGTATAAAGAATGCTGGTTTGCCATGGGAACTTGGTCTTGCAGAAACTCACCAAACACTAGTAGCAAATAACTTGCGTGGTAGAACTGTACTGCAAACTGATGGACAGTTGAAGACAGGAAGAGATGTTGCTATTGCTGCTCTTCTTGGAGCAGAGGAGTTTGGATTTAGCACTGCTCCTCTCATCACAATGGGTTGCATCATGATGAGAAAGTGCCACAAAAATACATGTCCTGTAGGTGTTGCGACACAGGACCCTGTGTTAAGAGAGAAATTTGCTGGTGAACCAGAGCATGTTATAAATTTCTTTTTCATGGTTGCTGAAGAGATGAGAGAATTGATGTCTGAGATGGGATTCCGGACTGTGAATGAGATGATTGGGAGATCTGATATGCTAGAGGTGGACAATGAAGTTATAAGTGCAAATGAGAAATTGCAAGGCATTGACCTTTCACTGCTGCTCAAGCCTTCCGCAGAGATCCGACCTGAAGCTCCCCAATTCTGTGTTCAAAAGCAGGATCATGGTTTGGACATGGCCTTAGATCAGAAACTTATAGAGCTTTCACAACCAGCCTTGGTGAAGAAGGTTCCTGTATACCTGGAAACAGAAATTGTCAATGTTAATAGGGCAGTTGGAACAATGCTCAGTCATGAAGTGACAAAACGTTACAAAGCATCCGGCCTTCCTACCGATACCATTCATGTCAAACTCTCTGGAAGTGCTGGTCAAAGCTTAGGAGCATTTCTCTGTCCAGGAATCACACTTGAGCTGGAGGGAGATAGCAATGATTATGTAGGAAAAGGGTTATCGGGTGGAAAGATAGTTGTATACCCGCCCCGGGGTAGTGCATTTGATCCCCAAACAAATATAGTCATTGGAAATGTGGCACTTTATGGAGCAACTGGAGGTGAAGCATATTTCAATGGTATGGCAGCAGAACGTTTTTGTGTTAGGAATTCTGGTGCAAAGGCTGTAGTTGAAGGAATAGGGGACCATGGATGTGAGTACATGACTGGAGGAACAGTAGTGATACTGGGAAAAACAGGGAAAAATTTTGCAGCTGGGATGAGTGGTGGTATAGCATATGTTCTTGATGTGGATGGAAATTTTGAATCTAGATGTAATCTTGGTTTGGTAGACCTTGACAAAGTAGAGGAAGAAGAAGATATAACAACTTTGCGTATGATGGTCCAGCAACATCTGAGGTATACAGGAAGTCAGTTAGCAAAGGAAGTGCTTGCCAGCTTCGATGAACTCATTCCTCATTTTGTGAAAGTCTTCCCACAAGATTATAAGCAAGTGCTTTTGATGGAAAAACAGAAAGCATTAGAAGAAGCAGCTTCCCTTGAAAAGAAGGATGCATTTGAAGAATTAAAGAAGTTGGCCAGCAAATCTTCTGTGCAACAATCATCTCCAGTTAAGGCGGTGGGTCCTACCAGTTCCTCTAGAACTTTGGAGGTACTATATTACTCTCCTTATTGTGTCTGTCCACTAATAATATATATTATTATATGGAACATACTCAAATGATTCAATTACCATGCAGCAATGGGATGTTGTTTTCTTTCAATAGTCCTAATATGTGCATACGTATGCGTGATCCTCTTTTGTGGAAGAACAAGAGAAGACTGATTCTTGGATTTGGTGCCTACTTAATGTGTATGCATTTCTACATCCAAACTAGATGCTAGAACCAACTTCATAGATTTAACATAGATTCATAGAAGTGGACAAATCGTCTTGTGTTTATGCTTCTTTTTAGAATTCTCATATAATATACAGAATTTAATTAAGGAGATGTAAGCATCCATAACCTGAGTTCAAGACACATTGGATGCATCGTATATCAGGACCTATGTTTATGTGATGTGATTGTGTAATCAGGACTGTGGCCTTGGCGAACCTTCCTCCTTGGGTGGGAGGTAGCCCTGGTCAAACAAATGGATGCACCCGGAAGTTTGGTCCAGATTCTGGAAGGCTCCTGGATGCATCTTAATACAAGTATCTTGTATGCATCTGATTACGGTTTGAAGTTTCTAAGTGTATAAATTACGGAAAGAAGAGTGAATGCTGAAAATATATTTTCTGTTTACAGAAGCCTACTAAGGTAGATGGTGCCATAAAAAATGGGGGCTTTATCAAATATGAACGGGAATCACTCTCTTACAGGAAAGTTGAGGAAAGAGTTGAGGATTGGAAAGAGGTCTTAGAGGATGCACGGCCTGATGTGCTCCTCAAGACACAATCAGCTAGGTGCATGGATTGTGGAACTCCATTTTGCCATCAGGTAAAGTCTCTAAGACATTTGAAAAACAAAATTTATGCTATTGTTGATATTGTGTATAATGTTTATCATGTCTTGTCTGCAGGAGACAAGTGGTTGCCCCCTGGGTAATAAGATACCAGAGTGGAATGAGCTTGTTCATCAAGGGCGATGGAGAGAGGCTCTTGATCGATTATTGGAGACAAATAACTTTCCAGAGTTTACTGGGCGAGTATGTCCCGCACCTTGTGAGGGAGCTTGTGTTTTGGGCATAATTGAGAATCCAGTAACCATCAAGACAATGGAATGCACCATTATCGATAGGGGTTTTGAGGAGGGTTGGATGGTTCCAAGGCCACCTTTGTCAAGAACAGGGTACGTTATATCTTTAATGATGCTCTAAATTCCAATCACTACATAAATGTTTTGTAATTTTGAGTCTTTGTATGTCTATCTACAGAAAGAAAGTGGCTATTGTTGGAAGTGGACCTGCTGGATTAGCTGCAGCGGATCAACTGAACAAAATGGGTCATCTTGTGACGGTATATGAAAGGGCAGACAGAATTGGAGGCCTTATGATGTATGGAGTGCCCAACATGAAGACTGACAAGGTGGATGTTGTTCAACGTCGTGTCAACTTGATGGCTGCTGAAGGAATTAAATTTGTGGTGAACGCCAATGTTGGTGTCGATCCTGCCTTCTCAGTTGAAACATTGAGGAAAGAGCACGATGCTCTTTTACTTGCTTGTGGTGCCACAAAACCAAGGTACATTATTGTAACATGCACTGCAGTTTAAAATATGTGTCTGCCTGTTGAGGGAAACAATGGAAGAAAGAAAAAAAGATATATTACCGTATTTTAAGAATCCACAATGACCTATAAGAGCGAACAAGAGATTACATCTTAAAATGTTGTCTCGTCTTGGAGACGAACTAAGCAAATAAATATAACTAAATATAGGGCACTAATGAATCTATCCCAAGATTCTGAACTTAGAGATTGAAACTTCTGGCTTCAAAAATTCTCCAACATGGGCTGCTCCAAGATGGACAGATCTCCAAAGCAAGGGAAGCACCTTCTGTGCTGGATGATAATGGCCTTTATTTGTCAATAGCAAGGATAATGGGCATGTGGTCTAGGTGGTCATGGCCTACATGCATGACACATTGCTATTGCCCAATCTATTGTAACCACTTTTGAGTTTCCTAGTCGAGACCCCACTTGTGTAGCCTGTGATTGACATGTAGCATGAGTGATGGAGCTAAAGAAAGTTGTGATTGCTCTTTGTTGATGAACTGTTTGTGGTTATATTGTTGTCCAACTTCTCTCTATGTCTCTTGCGTTATTCGAAGAACAATCCCGAGCACCATTATTCTTCTTTTCTTGCAATACCGTTGGTGGTTGGGACCATTCTTATAATAACTCATGAGAAATAGTGAGAAGTTGTTGAACGAAAACAATAGAACCAACTGTATGTCCCAACATTACAATGAAGCGCCTATTGTAAAGACATGGCGCAGTGGGCCAAAGCTTGTTTGAAGAGGCATAAGACAGGTCAATGGCAGACATAGTGCTCCTCTGATTCCACCCATCCATGACACGATTGGCAGGTCCATTCTTCCATAGATTTGTGTGCATATATTCCTATTTGAATTTCTAACTAATGTGAAGAGAACCTAAGCTGCCCTATCAAATTGTGAAGTGCGTGAGATAGATGTGCATCCATATAAGAATGCCCAATGTTAAATCCATCCTGTGATGTGAGTAAAAAGAGTGCCTCATAGTGGGCCATCTTCCTATTAAGAGATGTAGTGGGGATGATCCATGTTCATTCATTATCCAATCTAATGTTATCAGTTCAGATCACTCTATTCTCTTCCACTTTATTTATGTTCAGGTGTGAACATTCCAAGCTATATTGAAATGTGGGTGGTGTCCTTATACTTGTGTCATGCAACTAGAACCATTCTTTCTTTTTTATGGGTGTACATTTCTATGAGACTAAATTTGTGAATATATTTGGTAGGGATTTGAATGTAGAAGGCCGTGAACTTCAAGGTGTCCACTTTGCAATGGAGTTTCTCCATTCAAACACAAAAAGCTTACTGGACAGTAATTTGGAAGATGGTAATTATATTTCAGCTGCAGGAAAGAAAGTAATAGTCATTGGTGGTGGAGACACTGGAACTGATTGCATAGCTACATCTGTGAGACATGGTGCTGAGAATATAGTTAACTTAGAATTGCTGCCCCAACCGCCAGCTTCCCGTGCACCAGGAAACCCATGGCCTCAGGTTGTGGGAAGATGTATAAAAGTTTTTACATAATGATGTTCAGGAATTTCTTGCTCATTGATATTTTTCTAACTTCGAAAAGTGTTTCTTTGTCTTGTGCAGTGGCCGAGAGTCTTGCGCACAGATTATGGCCATCAAGAAGCAGTCTTTAAATATGGGAAAGATCCGAGATCCTACCAGGTGTTGACCAAACGATTCATTGGAAATGAGGAAGGTAGAGTGACAGGTATTGAGATTGTGAAAGTGAAATGGGAAAAAGATGCTGATGGCAAGTTTCAACTACAAGAAGTACCTGACAGTCTTGAAGTTTTAGAGGCTGATCTCATATTTTTGGCTATGGGCTTTCTTGGACCTGAGCAGGTAAGCTACATAAAAAGTTTCAAAAGTAAACTCTGTAAAGCCTTATTATGTCTGTATGTTTTTTCTTTGTATGAGAGCAAGGAAATACGCTAAAAAATAATGGAGATACACACTGTTTGCTGATGGATTTCTTGTTCTTGAATCTTCCAAAACAGAATATAGCTGAGAAGTTGGGCTTAGCAATGGATGCACGCAGCAATTTTAAGGCTGAATATGGGCACTATGGCACGAACCTTCAAGGGGTATTTGCAGCCGGTGATTGTAGACGTGGGCAATCACTTGTGGTATGGGCAATAGCCGAAGGCAGGCAAGCAGCATCTCAGATGGACAAGTTCTTATGTCCAGATAAAGAAGAAGTTGGTGAAGTGGAAAAAGAGCAAGTTCATGATGTTTACAATGAGGGTGGTAGACAGAAAAAGAAGGCTGGAAATGAGAGAGATAACCAAGGAAGCCTTCTTCAAGGAACCAGATAAAAATTCTGCCTTTTGTTTGCCATTATGTAACATGCATACCAATATGAGGAGAATCCACCTTGAAGATGAATCAAAAGAGATGATTATAAATACAATGGAAAGGAGAGCCCTACCTCCACAATAAAATTTGTGACATTCAACTTGATATGTAAGTTGATGCATGACTATCATACATATACACGTAATTGTAAGGCCATTTAGTGGGAGAGCTGTTTTTGGGGTCATGGTACAGGATCAGAATATATTCAAGGTTGAATGGTACTGGCAGCTCACTTCTCTCGAGATTTTCTCGTGACAAGAAAGGACATTTTTCACTGTCCGGCAAATGCAGTGATTGAATAATATAAAGGCACTATTTAACACTTGTAATATTTACTTCAGGTTGTGATCTCTACAGAACTGGTCTCTAATAAATATATAAAGTTTGTTCATAAAACCCTGCGACATACACTGCCGAATTGCTCTACCTGTCAAATTTTATCTGTGATCATGTTGTCATTAACAGATATATGTACTTAATTTTCTATGCACACCTGTCTGGTAATGTTTGTAAATTTGGTCTAAAACTTCCATGCGTACCAATGATATTAATACTTTTGTCTGTCTTTGTGATCACTTTGCCATTAACAGAAAGATATCTATTTATTTGCATATACTGGGGTCTCTCTGTTGTAATGTTTGTTAAGTCTGGTATAGAGCTTCAACATATAGCAATGATGTAAATGTTTGTCTGTGTCTTTGTTTGTGCTTGTGCCTGTCTTTTGTCTGTGATATTCACATATGATATGGTCTATTAGCAATTTCGAACAGTTAATGCAGATAATTACATATTTTATATTCAGTATTAGGTGCTGAGGTGGATTAATAGCTAACAAAATATTGGGATATTATGTAGGGTTTAGCTGGTTTTCACATTCTGCTGTATTGTTTTGGTGCAGGTAGACTTGAAATTGAAGCAAAAGTTATATGCAAAATAAAATCAAGTGCTACTATTATTTGTAAGCATTGACACTAGTGAGAGAGATTGCATGTTTTGTTCTAGAAATAATAATATAATGTTATCTTATTGCTAGAAACTAGGCCATGATTAGAACTTGTACATGAGATACTGCTCTTTCACGTAATAAAAAACTTCATGAAAAATAGGCCAAAGATGATCTCTTGAATGATGGGGAGGTCTGTATGTGAAAAAGTAGGAAATAAAAAAATTACCAATTGCATGCAGATTTTAAGTTCAAGGTAAGGTATATTGGAAGGTGCGAGTATGCTAGTCATATTACGATATTAACAACATTTATGACATTAACATTTTTGGTTCCAAATGTGATTGCTAGGGACACGAAAAGTATCGTCTTGCCAGCGTTCATGGAAATGTAAGAAATGTGGAATGCTGTTCCAATGTTCCTGAAAAAACCATATTACTAATGTGGCCCATTAGTGTTTCCTTACATTATATATGCACTGCTATCCTAAGATACATGTCTCCTAATGCACTCTCCCTGTGTAGAAAATGTTTTGATCTACAGAGTTCGCAAGGTATTTCTTGTTCATGAAATGGAAATGCAAATTATAAAGGAGTCATGGAGTACTTGGAACACACCAACATTCCACTGAAAGAGAGAACAGTGCAAGATATTCAAAGCACAATTGCCACATAGAGAAGTAGACTGCAAGCTTATCTTCCTTCAGTGCTGCATTTCAATTGTGACCTCCTATAAACCTTGAATGGATGTCTTCAATTGCGGAATACAGCTGGTATTCTGTGTTGGACACCAATGGAAATATGGGTATTCCGTGCATCATAGATTTACATGATTTAATACAAGTCATAGAGCATACCTCCATGCCTAGCACATATTGCCTTGATTAGAAAGGTCAAGGTTGTAAGGTGACCAATTACCAATAATCACCACATGAACATACTCCATCTTCAATATGATGGAATCGATGAGCATCTCTCACAACTATCTTCCGGGATGTAAGCTTGGAAATGAATTTGGTGGCTGAATGACAATCAGGGCAAGCTCTTAAATTCTTTGTGATAACTAGAGTTGTTCTAGGAGTAGTACTCACGAGCCCAAAAGCAATAGCAAGCATTTCACTGTGGTTGCTATGGCCGTGTTCCTTCTCTTCAAAGCAAGAACCAGAAATGCTACTCTTTGGACTATGGCCAGCAAGCAACATTTCTGAAGATAACTCCCTCAAAGCTGCATATATTTCATCTTTCCGTGGATGAGATGAATCATCCACCATAAATTCATGCACGATGCCATTCACTTCTATTGAGCTGATACCTGGGGGTTTTCTCAAACCCTTCTCTTTCATGGTGTTAAGGACCCTCATTGCATCATCAAGCCTTCCAGCAGAATAATATATGTTTGAAAGCATTACATATGGAGCAGGGTCATGAGGATCCAATCTGAATGCTCTCTCTGCTGCCCTTTCTCCTCTTTCCACATCCACGAGATGCTTACAAGCACTCAGTAGAGTCATCCATGATACAAATGTGGGTTCTATTGGCATTTCTCTCAGCAAGTCTTCGGCATCTGCCAGTTTCCCAACTCTTCCTAACAAGTCAAGCATACAATTGTAATGATCCACAATGGGCGTGATTTGATGGTTATGATTCATCGATAGCCACCACTTACAACCTTCTTTCACAAACCCACCATGGCTGCATGCCGAGAGGACACTCACAAATGTGACTTCATCAGGGGGGATCTTCTCCTTTTGCATCTCATCAAATAGCTCGAGGGCTGCTTTTGGCTGCCCATGTTGAGCATATACTGCTATCATGGTGGTCCATGAAACCACGTCTCTCCTTCCTTCCATCCTATCAAACATGCATTTTGAGGCCTCGAGGCTACCACATTTCCCGTACATATCAATCAAAGCATTCTCTACTGCGGAATTCGTTTCATACCCACTATCTGCGATGAAAAGATGTATTCTCTTCCCTATGGTAAGGGCAGCTTGCTTGCTACAAGCAGGAAGGATGCTAACAAAAGTGACCTCGTTTGGCTTGATACCTTTTTCTATCATTCCTTCAAAGAGTTGAAGGGTATGCTTGCCATCACCACGGTTACCATATGCAGCAATGATGGCGGTCCAAGACAAGGTATCTCGTTCAGGCATTCTATCAAATACTTTACGAGCAGCAACCAAGCTACCGCATTTTTCATACATATTGACAAGGGCATTCCCAACAGAGACATCATTTTCAACACTAGTTTCAACAACTCGGGCATGGATCCGTTTTCCGACGGCAGGGATGGCAGAGCTAGCACAAGCAGAAACAAGACTCGCAAAGATATAAGGGTTGGGCAGCTCACCTTCACATTGCATCTGATCGAATAAGAAGATGGCATGGAGTCGGCGGCCCAGGCGGACATTTGATGAGATTACAAAGTTCCATGCGAAGGGATCCTTAATTTCGAGACGGAGGAAAGAATCATGTGCCTCTGCCATAGCTGAATAGCTTCCATACATCTGAATGAGGAGGTTACCAAGGAAATGGTTTCTTTCGAGACAGTCTCGGATGATTTTGTCATGAATTTGTTGGCCATCTGACACTCGGACACAATTTCGGAGAAGAGAGGCAAGAACCGAAGAAGAAGAAGTGCCAGAGCCTCTTGTTCTTCTGTAATGATTCTGTTCTTCTATTCCTTTGGTCTTCTCCTGCCCTGATGATGATACTGGAGCTGGAGTTTGGTCACGGTTCTTTGTTAACAGACGGCGGTACAGAGAGACGTCGTTGCGCTTCTGTTTGACGTTGTCCGAGACGCGCTTTAAAGAAGAGATGGACCTCTTCTTCACAAACCCTAACCCTAACCCTAACCCTAACCCTAGAGCTCTTCTTCGGAGGTGCATACCATCCTCCTACTCTGTTCTCTCCACCCTCTGTGCTAGGCTTTATACCATCACAATAGTACGTACCATACGCGCATTCGCATTCGCGAATGTTTCAAAGAATGATAAATACTATACTTTTGGATTAACTATTTATTATGAGGTAAACAAGCCAGAAAAATGGAAAAAAACATTAAAAAATGGGAAGTAAAAAAAAACAAGAATGTTTTAATAACATTCGCATTCGTTTTCAACGTAGGAAAACAAATGTTATGTTAGACGAACACGAATTTTATGTTCTATGATCACAACCATAGAATGAACCATACGTATCATACGCGCATTAGCATTCGCGTGTGATTCAATAAAACGTGAATGGTAAATCGACTAAAAGTTGGATTGGTTTGACACGTTTGATTGGATTAACTATGGTCTATATTATGGGCTAAAATTGCAATGAAAACAAATGAAAAAAAGAGAAAAAAAAAAAGGAGCACGTATTTTTCCCCTTTCAAACGTGTACATTTTCAAACGTTTGAATGCCTCCACGAACACGAATATTACGCTCTATGATCACAACAATCTCTTTCCCTTACCATTAAGGCAATGCTTAATTAAGGATTAATCACCCAATATTAAGGACACATTGTTGGTTAATTAAGGATTAGTTACCCACAACTGAAACACTTGTTTGTTAACTACAGACTACTTTACCCACGATTGAAACGTAATATACAATTCTCCCTTCATTCGATATACGAAGATATTTTCTACGTGTCACGGAAGTGTCGTGTGAATTCAATTGTGCCCTCAATTAACATCTCTCTCCGCAAAACCCTTTGACGCAGTCCCTAGAGATTAGTTGTTTGATGGGCTTAAAAGCTTGGAGATACCATATGACATTATTTGGGCCATTTATGCTTTATATGAGCAAGTGTTTGGGTGTGTACGATGTTGGGACAACCTATCCAATTGCGCCACTAGCACCATTGGTGTAAACACAAGGTTGGCCTCTATCACTGACTCCTTCTGGGATCTACGTTGATGAGATCACTGATTTTATTATTGCTCTTACAAGAGGCAACAGAGTGGTTTGAGGGGGTACGCAAGTCAATCGCTTGCTCTAAGTAGGCGACATAGTTTTACTCTGTGAGCCAGAACACGACCTACAAAGGCTTCTTAATGCCTTCAATGACTTTTGCATGCAAAGAGAATTGGTTGTGAATCTAGAGATGTTGAGAATCAAACACAACTTAGTATAGTGTGGGAACACACCCTAAGAATATGTGAAGTGTGTGAAGATACCACCACTATGTAACATAACTAATGTGTCATAGAACTTACATATTATAATAGTGACAGTTATTGAGGTAGTTAAGGTTTCCCCCCTTTCCCGAGAGGTAGTTTTTAGTAAGAGAATGTAGAGAGAAGGTGACCATATAAGCACCTTCTCCTCTCCTTTGTAACTAGTTAGTTGGTTATCTTTCTTGTGAATGTATTGTTTTCCGTTTTTTGTCTCTCTCTTGTATACTCTCTTCTCTGATACACACACACACATACGTTTGATTCATTTATGTTGCACATAATCACATAGTTGATTATTTACAAGAGAAAATTAAAGTACTTATCTTCCACACAAGTGCTCAAGTTAGGACTAAATGTCACCTAACACTCTCTCATAGACCAGTTTGAGGTAGTTGGATCATATGTTTATTGGAGTCACTTTTAGTGCGCGCTCATGTAAATTTTGTTACGAAGGCGCGACGGCTCTTCTGTGTGCACAACGGAACGTGATGTGCTAGATCATTTAGTGCTCAAGACAGAAAGGGGAAAGGGAAGGAGACTTACCTCTGCACAGTCTAAGAGCTTCTATTGCATTACACGCAGAGCTCAACTCGCTCTCATCTGTTTTCTATTCTTATAACTACTCTCACTCTTACCTTACTACACTTACTTTTTACCTAAGTACATAAGTGACTTACATATGCAGCTAATTAGCTGCCTGTAGCTAAATAGTTGTGCATAGCTAAATAGTTGTTTCACCTTTATGTCCACTAGTAGCTAATTAGCTAATTAGCTAATAGCTAATATAGCTTATTTCTCAATAAGCATCACATACCTTTGTTGAGCTTGCTTCTCAACAAAATTTCAATGACACAAGTAGCCAAAGATAGACTAATAAGAGGATATGCATCCCTCTCACCCTTTGAGAGACAATGCCACCAAACATACTTTCAAGCACCACAAACTAAGGGGTGCCTATTTGACTCATTCGTGGTCCCTTCTCTCATGTATGCGTCATGTGGGTGCAATTAGAGAGACCACTGGTGATGATGTTATCACATCAACTTCGAAGCAAATTGACAGTGCCATGGGACATCATTAGAGCAGAGTTCACTTTACCTCCCCGATGCTAGTAGAAGCAATTTTTGAACTTATTGATTTTATTAATAGGATACATAGCCAATCACAAGATAGGACATCTCGTCAAACTTTCGAGGCAACTAGATCACTCTACGAGTCCGACGATACTAGCTCTTGGTATGGCACTATGGTATGTTGGCTTTTTGCAAATAGCCTAGACATTAATAACCTAGCTCCTCTTATGTACAACCATGAGACCGATAAAACTTTGATCTCTCATGAGGACCATAATAAAGTAATATACCAAGAAATATGGCAAATTTACACTTAGCATAAAATGAATCAACCCGCGACATCCACTCCAATCTAAAATGTAGATTATGTCACATAGAGATAGAGGATGAGTATTACTTTACATGCAAGTGTCCAACTTAAGTCAGGATAAGGGCAAAATACCAAGACATACTTGGACCATCTCCAGTTTCTGGGGAATGCTAATACTTGTGACTCAAGTGTGCCGGTGAAAGGTCCTGGGGTGAGGGTTTATCCTAATTTCTCCGGTGCCCCTCTCCACACTCCCCATGACTCTGTTTTTTTGAACACTCCATATTCGAACCCATATTTCTTGTTGATGTGCTTTCTCATGTGCAAAACTGTGTGATTCGTGTGTGCTTTTTGTAGATTGTTTGTTTCCCTTCGTTAAGGAAAATGAAATTATGCAAAACTGTGTAATCCATTTGCTTTGTTGATTGTTTGTTCCCCCTTGTGAAGGAAATGAAATAGCTTTGTTGATTCATCACTCAAGCTTCGAAGGTTAGATTCCTTTCCTTTAGGGCTTTATTTATTTTTTAACTTGTTTTTTTCTTTCCATTTTCATTTTTATTGCAATTGTTTTACTGTATTTGAAGAAGGAAGGCGAACTATGGTTCTATGTACTTCTGTGTTTTTATTATCTGTAAAATAAAATTTGTAGAAGTTATTTTGTTAAGCTATGGTTTTCGTTTTATATATTTACTGTACGATCTTCTTTTTTCTTTCTCTTTTTGGAAGGCGCAACATCCATTCATTTGTATAAATGCTTCAATTTTGCATAATGGCGGTGAATCTACGAATTGTCAATGTATGATTGTTTCTGTACATTCTCGATTTTAATAAATATTTTCTGTGTGGGATCAACTAATCATACTGAATTTCAATTTGTGGAATTTTGTCACATGGAACAAATCAATAACAATTGCAAAGTCGAGAGATCTTAGTGAAATGTCTGTAAATAAAAGGTCATAAGACGCTAAACATAGATAGCTTTACCATAAAAATATACCAAATAAGGTTGAACAAATGAATTTGCTAAAGCATTGTTGTGGGCATGGCAGTGTAAAGCACACAACATATTCTATTCTATTTTGATCCAATGGATCGATTGCTACGCAAGTTCTCAAGCAAGTATAAGAGAGCACAAGAAGAGGTCAATAAATGGGGTGAAATGCAATCACAGTTTCTTGCTCTTCTTGGGAACGCGATTGCAATTTTAGAGAGGTTTCCGGTAATCTATCTCTTAAACTTTGGAGTCTTATCTTTTTGAGTGTCTTGAATTCTTTCAATGTTGGGATTTACATTTAATGGAACCGATCATCAGGTAATATCATGCATGGTGTCCATCTGTTTATATCCTTGTAACGATGGAGATTCTTATGAATTTCATAGATTTTAAGCAACAAGATCTCTGTCTGTATGAGGTAAAAGCTTAGTTTTGTCTTAGAAACTGTGGAAACGAGCAAATAATTTATAGTATGGTTATTGGTAGAATGTCAGGTTGCCGACAAAAGGATACATATGTTGAATGTGATTTTACACCAAACTTGCATGATTTTTGTTGTATAGAATCCAACTTCTTGATGCCTCTTAATTAGGCCATGTAGTTTAATGTGGTCTATCAGTACCATATAGCACCATGAATCATATTGACTTAATTACTTATAACAGACAAGCACCTCTCATGAACACAACAGAGGAAACTCTAATGCAGTCAACTTTAACAACTTTATTGACTAGAAGAGATTGATACAAATTCAGAGAATCCAGAACTAAAACAGGTAAACCCAACTCCTGATGCTTAGAGCCAAAGTTCCTGTAGCTTTCTTTGTCCGCTATCTCAATTATTTGCAACAGATGTTGCATACAATACTATTTCTACTTCCCTGAGAATTAGACGACACTGATTTTGAAGGATTTTTTTTACGTATAGAAAATAATTCAAAAGAAAAATTCTGTATACTTTCATCTCACGACAAAGTAAATGATATATTGCAATTTTCAGGTTATCATGGACATTGAAAACTATGGAGTGCTTAAAGAAGTGGATGGAATAGAGAGAGCATTGCCAGGAAAGCAAGTTGAGACATTAGAGAATATTTTTGTTGGTTTGTACGAAAAATTGTAAGAAGATATATCTCCTCTTGTAAAACTCTTTTTCATTTGATATAAATTAGTAATGATTCTTTGTGGCTGTATTTTCAGAGACGATTTCCAAAGAGTAAAAGATGCTCTGGAGAGATTGTGGCGTGAATCCTCACAGATCTTGAAAGCTGAAAAGCTTGAACCCACTTCAAATCAAGCTCAGAAACGCTTTGGCCTTGGCCCAAGTCTTAATGAATGTGTTCGTGGATTAGAAGATCTGTTTATCATGCATAGAGATGAGTAAGTGATTTCAATATGGTCATTCTGATGTTCTTTTGCATTTATTATTTTCTATAGAAAATTATTTGGACCCTCTCCTACTTTACAGGTATGAATTGAAGGTTTCTGGTGTCAAGACTGTTTCCTATAATTCAAGGTATCGATCATGTTTCCTTCTTGTTAATGTCCCATTTGTCTTCATAGAACCACAGATTCATGACATCTTTCAAGAGACAATATCAGTTTAATGCCTTCAATCAATGAGTGTTGGTTGAAGTATATAAAGGATAAGCTGATTAACAATTGGCTAAGAAGCTAAGTTATGTAAACTATGTGATATGCTGGATGTAAAATTTCTGTCCTATGTGAGAAATGACATTCCTTAACCAACATATACAAGGGAATCCTGTTTTGCTATGTCTTATGCTTGGGAAATATGAACAATGGCACAAAAGTTGGTTTAGAATTCTTCAAATTACTCATGTGTATGCAAAAAATAAGAATCAGTGTATAAAGTCTAGTGTTTTATAATCTTTTCGGAATATTTAGTCATAGGCTTTAAGTATATAGGTTTAATTGGTAAAGTGTTATAAAGCCCTTTTTTTCATGTGAATATGATGCAGTCTTGCTGATATGGGAGCTTTACAGCACCTCCTTTCAGATCAACCAAACATTCCTCATGATGAAGGTTGAGTATCTTACAACAAAAAACTGAAGTATTTACACTATTCTTTTCATACTTAAAACACAAACTCTGTTGCTTGTCAGTCACCTTCATCTTTGAATTCTTTTATGCTGGATATGCAACAACTTGATCCATGAAGCTGCTATTTCAGAACAGTTTATGCAGACACCACGAAACATTCACCTGGACTGTGCTAAGCGAGTGTTACGCTATGTAAGTGGGGTTGGGTTAGACGACTGGTTTTGCCAGCTTGTTATCATAATCCGTATAAACTAGCTTACACGATGGAAGCTGGAGATATAATCTGTCACATTTTGCTTCCAAAATAGAAATTAAGGCATTCTCTCTAGAATGTTTTTGTATAAACGCACACAATCTTCAGTCTGATGATTGTGTATGTTGTCTTCTTCCATCAATGCAACATTGTGCTCTATTTCCAAAAACAGAGTCATGTAAATGGGTATTGAACTCATCATGTTTGTATAATAGATGAAGATACAAAGAATTTCAGCTTGTAATATCGAACTTGTTTTTTGTGACATTTGAGGTTTGGATTTTGTGGGCATTTGTTTTCTTGGCACAGAGGTAAAGGATATGCCAAAAAGCATAATGACATTCTTGTTTGGTTCACATCAAGTTTTTAACATAATTAGAGAGTGGACTTCAGGAAATCACAGAGTGGGTCTCCAAGGAGGAAAGGAGGAGGGAACTTTTGATAAATAACTTCACAAACTTGTAATTATGAAAGCAGAAAATCATGCTAATCAATGGTTTCAATTAATTATTGTCTATATATGTCAAATACAAAGTTCCAAGTTGGGTACCTTGGTTTTGATGTGATCCTTAATTTTGCATAACCCTAAACCCATATGCTTTGTATGGAAATAATCTATACAAATCAGAAGTGAATTGTTGATTCCGAATATTCCATAATGGGGCCCATGCAGGAAAAAAAGGGAGTTGCCAAAGAGCCAAAATTACTTAATGTTTTTCGATGAATGAATAAGGGAGCTGACAAGTAAACAATTGTAGACAAACATTACACACACACATACATACATGCATACACACCAACAAATGTGCACACATGCATGCATACATACACACACACACACACACGCACACGCACAAACATACATATGTATGTCGTACACACATACACACATAGATGGATACATACACCTACAAATGCGCACACATGCATGCATGCATGCATACCACAACTTTACTTTTTCCTTCGTGTCTCGTACACACACACGGATGCACATACACATACACATGCACACGCACACACATGCACACACATACACACACATACATATATACACACACACAGACACGTACATACATACGCACACACATGCACATAATTATACACACACACACACACATACATACACAAACACAAATATTCATACATACACACACACACAAATATTCATACATACATACATACACACACGCGCACGCGCGCGCACACACACACACACAAATATTCATATACATACATACAAACATACACACACACACACACACACACAAATATTCATACATACATGCACACACAGACACACAAACATACGTACATACAATATACATACACACACATAGAAAAATACATACAAATAACTATGAACATAGACATAACATGCATACATGCATACATATATAAGTATTACATAGAAAACAGGCACATTATACATACATACCCTAAGAGAGCCTCTGTCTCAATACATAATAACAAAGAAAACAGAAATTATACGAAGTACATACATACTCTGTATCAGGAGAGAGAGAGAGAGAGAGAGAGAGAGAGAGAGAGATGGGGGCTTCAGGCCTGCAGCTTAGAGGAGCTCAGCAGTTTAGGCAGCGATTGGTACTGTCCACACTGACGGGGACGCCCATCCGCATCACAGACATGAGGCTCCATGACTCCGCCCCTGGATTGCGCGACTACGAAGCTTCCTTCCTCCGTCTCATGGAGAAGCTCAGCAATGGCTGTGTCGTCGAGATCAACGAGACGGGTATGTTTCTATTCCCTAATTGAATTGTGTTTGTTTGAGAGAGGATGAGAGAGATAAGGTTTTTTGTTGGACCACATGGATGCCGCCAATTGCCAAGGTTTTCTGGGCGGACACCCAAAGTTCATCCGGTTAACTACTGCATATAGTGAGATTCATTGCTAAGGTTTTCTGGGCCGAGACCCAAAGTTCATCCGGTTAACTACTGCATATAGTGAGATTCATTGCTAAGGTTGTCTGGGTGGAGACCCAAAGTTCATGCATTCAACCCCTACATTATGCGGCATCATCTAGTTAACGAGTGCATATAACGAGATTTGAATCTGGGTGTTTGGGTTAACATAAACTGGCTTATCACTAGGTCATAGCTCTTATAGGGGAAAGGAATTTTTTTCTTAGATTGGTTGTATTTTTCCAATTTGCTAAGGTTTTCCATCGGTAATTTGAAAACATTTGTTCAACCCCTAAGCTCCTCAGTGTCATTTAGTAAATCGGTGCGGAGATTAGAATCCTGACCCATGGATTTGGCAAAAATTTGGCTTACCCACTAGGGTAATGGAAAACGAAATCAAAAGTTTTCTTACTATGATCATGTACTTACTATCGAGAGATGCTTTTATCACTGTCTTACCATGATCTTGTACTTATTATAGAACTGTACATGCAGAGAGATGCTTTTATTATGGTCTTCTGTCCATGATTGCGTAGATAGTGAGAGAAAAAGAGAGTTTTTTCCCCCCTATTTACTCTACTCATGCGCATTGTATAAAGATTCATAAATTAGTGAGGATAAAGAAAGTCATGGAATGCTTCGAATGAATATAGTACCAATAGAACTGATACACCTAATCAGGACAATACATTTGGGTGGGGTGCACTCGGGGTCTCATGTGAATATTTTCTGAAGAATCGAGGGCTTTAAACAACTGAAGTTATTATTTTGATGCAGATATTAATGAATCTAGGATGCCAAACTGATGATTATTCCTATAGAATTTGGTTATGATATCATTATCAGTCATATAAATGATAATAGCTATATAAAATGGCTCATTTTCCTGCTCAATTGTACACTGTTTTGGCCCATTGTCCACTTATTTCATATATTATGCTTATTAATTTTTCTGATGCAGGCACAAAGTTGCGTTACAAGCCTGGTGTGTTGGCAGGAGGACATGGGCTTGTTCACTCTTGTGGAACGAGCAGAGCTATTGGTTACTTCTTAGAACCTTTGATCATATTAGGACTTTTTGGAAAGTCTCCCCTTTCCATCACTCTTAAAGGTATAGATTGAGGAGTGTATTTGAATGCCTTTTTCATCAAGTGCATTTATTTGGCAACATTATCTCTGAAGAAAATATTTTTCTCAGGTATAACAAATGATTCCAAGGATCCTTGTGTGGATACATTCAGAGTAACAACATTGCCTTTGTTAAAGCAATTTGGTATCCCTATCGAGGATGTTGAATTCAAGGTTATAACAAGGGGTGCCCCACCACAAGGTGGTGGTGAAGTTCTCTTGAAAATGCCCATCGTTCATTCGAACTTGACTGTAAGAGATATGTCTTCAGATTAAGTCTTAGCATTGTATAGTTGTTAAATGATCAGTTTTTAATCTAACAAATTCACATAAAATTGCATCAGCCTATATCATGGATCGATGAAGGGATGGTGAAGAGAATACGAGGAGTTGCTTATTCAACAAGAGTTTCCCCTCAAATGTCGAATCGAATGGTTGATTCTGCTCGTGGAGTATTAAACAATTTCATCCCAGATGTTTACATATTCACGGATCATTACTCTGGTCAAGGGTCTGGAAAGTAAGTCTAAAATTTTGTGTGCACGCGTTGTATGTTTTTTTTATCTCTCCTTACGTTGCTTTGTATGGTATATCTGTAAATAACTCAAAGTATCCTCTAAATATAAGCCACCAAATTCTATCTCACGATAAACATAACTGTATCCTTAGTTTGCTTATAAGGGATATCATTTCTAATGATAGACTTTTGTGCTAGGATATTGAGAGGTTTCTTCTATCTTTCAAATAATGTATATTTGGTTGTTTCTGAAGCTGTCCAGGGTATGGAATCTCATTAGTTGCCGAAACAACGACAGGATGTCTCATTAGTGCAGAAGCAGTTGCTAATCAGAGTGTATCTGAGCCTGCAGAAAAGCAAGCCCCAGTATTACCTGAGGATCTCGGAACACAAGCATCAAGATTGCTTCTTGAAGAAATTCGTAGAGGTGGTGTTGTAGATTCATCACATCAGGTGAGTCAGCAAATCTCTTCATTATGAAGAAGCAAATGTCTCGTTTGGTACTGAATGTGTGCTTGTAGGGCCCATTAGAATTTAGTAGTGTTTTCTTTAAATTTTAGAATTTTCTAAAACAATATCCGGTGCAAGTTTTTATATCCTCATAGATTTAGCAGTTGTATTGTCTGAAAGGAGACAAATTTAAAACTTGATTTTTCATGGATTTTACAAGTATCAACCAATCAAAACTCTTTCTTCTTTAGGTACAGAGTAGAGATTTCCGTTTTATTCCTTTTTTCCCATTATTGTCCAGTGCATTTACCATAGTAATCTGATAAATGCTACTGCACTTTTGTTTGCTGATAAATGCTTCAAGTCTTGGTTCGAAATTTGATCAATGCTGTTTAAACTTAGTTTCTAATTTGATAAATGCTCTACTGAATCTTAGTAGGACGTGGCTCATCGATGATATTTTCTTGTGTTTCTAACAAGAAATTCTGAGCATGCTCTTTCTTGTAAATTGCAGGGATTGCTTTTCTTACTTTGTGCATTATGTCCAGAGGATGTATGCAAAGTCAGAGTTGGAAAGCTCACACCGCATGCAATCCAAGTGCTTCGATTAATCAAGGAGTTTTTAAATGTTCAGTTCAGTATCAAGCCAGATCCAGTAACTGGAACTGTAATTTTGGTTTGTGTTGGCAGTGGCTATCGAAATATAACAAGGAAAATATCCTAGTAACATTTTTGGAGAAGATGTATTTTGTTTCTTCCCCTCTCTTAATGGGGGCTATGATTGCCATATGTGAGAGTTGAACTCGCAACCTATGGTTTACAGGGAAAGGGGCAGCCAGCCACTAAAATATACCAAGTACAGGCAAGAACCAAATGATTTAGGAATTTCTTCAATGAGTTGTAAATTGTTTCTTTTTATGTTTTGCTTCCTTCTGTGAGAGCTTTGTTTCCTAGCTCAAACGAGAAAGGATGTACAATTCATTGGTTCACTAAAAGCATGTTCATGCGGCAAAAAACATTCTGAAAAGACATGATTCCACTAGAAAGGTGAGAAAGTTATTCCTAAAAGCACTCTCTTTTAACTCTTGCCATTATATGAGTATATGTTTGACGTTGGAAAGTGTAAATTGTCATTCAGTGCTATATAGCATTTATTTTAGTGGTGCTTAATAGGTTCTACTTGCACACATACTTCTTATACATGTAAAACATAATGATGTGAGTATCCATACACAATAACTTCTCCATATCAATTATGTTTCCTATAGACGTAGGATACAATGTTTATGCATGATTTGTCATGGATTAAATGCTCAATTATAATGAAATGGGTTATAATGCTTGCATTAAGAAATGTTGAAGGTCATTCAATCTAGAGACAAATATAGCAAAGCCCCTCTTGGAAGGAAGTAACTCTTTGTCTGGAAAGTATAGAATAAAGAGAGAAATCTTATTGGCCCTTGTTTAGGATACATCTTATTTGAAAGGATACATCTTATTTGAAAAGCTTGTGTTCCTTCATCAAGAAAGGATACAAAATCAGGTGCCTTTTGTGCATACAAAATTGGATTATATCAATTGGCCCTATAAAATGTTGTAAATGGCTATATACAATTTGAAGATTCTTTATATCCACGCCATAAATCCAAGTGAGTCAATGCAGTGTTTTGGAACTATTTTTGTCTCATAAAATGTACTTTCGATCTAATACAACATATTCTAATGACTTTTGTCACGGAAGATGTGTAATTTTTCGATTGGTTGCCCATGGATGCTCATCACCATACAAATATAACCTTAACACCACATCGCAATGCTACATGTTCACATGTAGAGTTGATTCTCACATGGCTATGCAATGATTCCTATACTAGTAGTCGTAGTAGTGGTCCGTTATACATCCACACTTATGCATCCCTTCCATGAGACGCAAACATAGATGTTCTTAGGTGTTGTTACTCACAAGACATTGGGCACATTGATAAACCTAGCACCAACTATTTGCTTATTTGCAAATTGCTTAGAGTGAAACAACTCAAGATATGTGTTTTTATCAAGTAGGACCCCATAGGATTTGGAATCTATCCAACAAGTCAAGATTCATATCATATAATAAGGGAACCCCATTTGTGAACATGGAAGACTTTTCAATGATTTATTCAAACCATGTATCGTATTTTTCATTATTAATCAAGTAATGTGTGGTTCATTAATCTATACACTTCAAATTTAACAAAGATGCTTTCTAATCATTCACTTGCATATATAGCTAACTAGATCCTCAAAAGGTTTTGCGCGTATCCTCTATGAAATTGGAAACTCACTTGTCAATGGAAATTGAACAAGAAAAGTAGGTATTGCAAGATCTTTATATAATGGAATAAACAAGAGCATTAATGCATTTTGTCAATGACTTGACTTTTTTTAACATATTGTAGAGTATTCTAGACATACCCACATAAACATTGATGTTGAGTTCATAATACACACTTGCCTCATTTGTGAAAGATTGTCTGAGGATCACATTCGATCTTTGTCCCTAGCATGGTTCTATCGTATCCTTCCTTATATATAATATGGTTTGCACTATAGTTTCATGATTAGCTTTGTAAGGAAACGTATGGTCAAGTGTGTATGCATGCTCATTGGAAACAAATGTATTTTATGAGATATAATGGAAAGTGGCCATGTTGATTTCAATCATATCTAGTTTGAAGCGTGTTGAAGTGGAAGCTTAACCTCCGTGGTGATGCAAAATGATGTATTTTAATTTGTTAACATCCTTCTTCCATCCCACCTCCATATGTCCATTTTATAAATTCTAGTGTTACTCACGACTTCAGTGCATTGGTTGAAGATACATTCATAATAGAATAGAATATTAGGATGAATGGAACAGGTATGGGGGAGCTAGAAGAATACCAAATAATATTACATATCCAATGAGCAACTTCTAATATTAAATACAAAAGGTACCTAATTGTAGGGAGGAGAAGGGATGGTTGGGTGTAGCAATATTCCAATCACATGCAAAACCAACACATAAGCAAAACAATAATAATGTCCACAATATCACAATTCGCCAAAAAGGTATCATGGGGCAAAGATGATGTAAGATCATATGGCTTTGAACACATCAAACTTGGCAAAAAAACATTGCATATGTCACTCATGGAATCTAGAATCACGAATGGCGAGTCTTTGACGATAAAATGGTTGTGGTAGGAAGAATGGGAAAATGGTTGGTTGTGCCATGCACCTAAGAATGATCTCTTCCATCATCTGGTGACAAGCCTTGATCATGAGCAATAACCGCATGTGGGACAAATGAGCTATAGAAGCATCTAACATGTATTTAGTCAACAATGGGCTTGCAATGGACAAAGGGTAGGGAATGACAGCAATAACCAACAATTCGGTTCAAGAGTGTCAAACTCAAACCATTTAAAACCGATCTGTTAAAAAAAATTGAAACTTAAACCGAATCGAACCTCAAAACCGTTTAAACCAAACCATTACAAAAAATTCAAGCTCAAACCAAACGGTTTTAGAGACTTTCAAACCCTTAAACCATTCAACTGTTACGACCGTAGTTTCGCAGTTTGGTTTTGTTTTTCAAGTTAGGTCAAAATTCTAAAATTCACATTTTTATTTTTAAAATTTTAAACGTTTCGATATTTCAAATTTCAAAATTTCAAAATTTCAAAATTTAAAGATTTCTCTTAAAATATAAAAATTAGGCTTAAAATCTTTCAGAATATTTAAGAAAATGATCCAGTGTCAATCTTAAACCGTCAAACCATTTAAGCCGATAAAAGGCTCGAACAAAACCGGTAAACCCCTAAACCGAACGGAACGAAACCGTTTATAAAAAACCCAAACCTGAATCGAACCGAACCGAACCATTTAAACCGTGAAGCTGTAGTGTTGCGGTTCGGTTCGGTTCAAACCGAACCATTGGCGATTGATTGTTAGGGAATGGCGAGGAGAAGCAGGGGTCGGGGGTTAGGGTCAGGGGCCGAATGTGTTTGTGGTACCAGAGAGAGTGACTTGGCAAGAAATGAGAGGTACAAACAAACAAACACACACACACACACACACACACATTGAAAGGGGGTTAAAATTCTTACATATAAAATATATGTACATACATACATACATATGTATGTATACACACTTGCAGTTGCAAAGAAGAAGAAGAAGAAGAAGAAGAAGAAGAAGAAAAGAATCATTGGTAGTCATAGGGGACACAAATGTAAATAAAGGAAACCACATAAAGAAGAAGAAGAATAAGAAGAAATTATATTCTTGGCCACCCCCTCCCTCCCTCCCTTCTCTCTCTCTCTGCATCTCTCTGCATCTCCGCTTTCTTCTTCTTCTTCTTCTTCTTCTTCTTCCTCCTCTTTAACCCTAAACTTCCAAGGCCTCTCAGAGAACCCAGAAGCCGTGAACCCTCACAAACCCTAAAAGGAAAATCCTACATTGATATACATATCCCTATATATGTATATATATATGCCTCCACACCTTCTCTGAGGTAACCTTTGTCAAACATACCCTCACCCTCACCTTCACCTTATCCCTAACCCTAACCCTAAAAGCATATTAGTTTCAAGATAAAAGAAAACATGGTGGCAAAATTGCAGACCCAGTTATCAGATTTCCATCGATCTGATGACCCAGAACCTCATGCTTCTCGGCGCCGTGAGATCTTGTCTGTCCATCCAGAGATCAAAGAACTCTTTGGTCCCGATGTCTTTGCTTTCCCTCAGGTATGCTCTGTTCTGCTCATTGTTTGTGGGTGGGTGTATGTTTCTCGGGGCTTTCTAGGCTTCCAAATCTGCAGATCTGCGTGTTTTCTCACCATACCCACTTCATTATGTGTTAAAATGATCTGTTTCTTTATGGATTTCGTGTTCTTTTCCTGGTTTTCTTGTCTACATTTGCTGATACCTAGGCAGCGCTTCATTGAGCATTCCTTTTTTGTCTCTATGTTCGAACTTTCTTCCTCTTCATTTGCAGATATTGAATGATAAACATGTCTTTTTTTCCGAGTCCTGTTTTGTTGAAAAAAACTCCTTTTTCGTGGATTGCTTGTTCGTTTATGGCTGAATTGTTTGAATTCAATGGGATATTGAATGAACATGCATTTTGTTCGTGTAAGCTCTTTTTTTTGTATCTCTTTCTTTTCTTTTCAATGAATCCATCTACGTTTTCTGATAGTAACCTCAACAAATGCTCATTACTTATCGTGAACCAAATGCGCATTTACTGGTATAATGTGAGTCGATCAATAACTCTTCTGGATCTTTCCTGTTCTGTTAGGTTTGGGGGATGTGATTCTCCTATCCTTTTCCCATACATTTCACTGAAATTGAAGCAAATGGAATATAATTTGCTTTGAGTAGTATGAACTTATTTGGGCGGTAGTTTACATGTGAGGTTAACAAGTCTGGATCTTACAAACTATCCATGTAGTGCTAATTCTTGAACTAGTAATTTTGCTGATCATCATTTTATCTTCATTATATTATTGAATAATTGATGTATTCTTTCCCAAAGTATTATCACAGACAATAGAACCCAATGTACCTGTAGGAATCAATTACCTTCTACAATCTTGAATAATTACATATGTATGAAATTAAATCATCTTAACTTTGGCTTCTTGGCATTACATATTTGTGTTCTCTTTCTTGTATGATGGGCTTAACATACTGGTTATGAATTGATGTATCACGCATATATACCTAATTAATTTAATGGGAATCAACTCGTCGTCGTTTGGATATCTGTCCAATGTCGAGTGTCACTATGTACCATACAGGTTGATGTTTTGTTAAAAACCATTTGTATGAACTTAAATCATATTAACTTTGGCATGTTGACATTATACGTTTGTGTTCTCTTTCTGGTTTGATGGGCTTTATATACTGCTTTTGAATTGATGTGTCCTACATATATATCTATTTAATTTAATGGGCATCAACTCATCATCATTTAGATCTCTGTCCAATGTCGAGTGTAACTATGTACCATATACGTTGATGTTCTGTTAAAAACCGTTATTTAACACATGTATATGATGTTGAACTGCTTGAAGAAAACATAGGTATGGGATCAATCTTACCTGAGATGAACTGAACATATTTAAGAGAGTTGGCTTATCACAAGAAGTTGCAAACATTTTCCCACCTTGGTTCCCACATTCTGGATTTGAGGCCTAACATTATGAACTTCTCTATCTAATGTGGAGACTTTCCTCCAAGATCTCATAACATTGAACATGGTAGGGATACGTGAGGACGAAGTCTGCTCTTTTCCACATAGAAAGATGCCTAAAACTTCTTGTGTATGTTTATATCAGTTAGTTGGTATTTCTATCCCATATGGCCAAACAATATCCTCCCCGCTGTTTTCAACTGCTGATCTAATAGTCATCAGAGCTTTTGGCTTGTTCCACTTATGTTCAAAGTGTTTGCTGAATTTTGTCAACATTTTTCTATCTCAGTAGAAGCTTAATTGTCCTCTTATTGCAGATTGTGATGGTGGTATCGCTACAAATTTGGACTGCATTTTGTCTTAAAGAGGCTAGTTGGACAAAGATTCTCATAGTGTCTTACTTTTTCGGAGCTTTCCTCAATCATAATTTATTTCTAGCAATTCATGAGCTCAGCCATAATCTTGCCTTTTCAACGCCAGTTTTTAATCGTTGGTTGGGAATTTTTGCCAACTTACCTATTGGTGTGCCAATGTCAATAACATTCCAAAAGTATCACTTGGAGCATCATCGTTATCAAGGGGTCGAAGGGGTGGATATGGATATCCCTAGTTATACGGAAGGGAGGCTAGTAAAAAGCAAACTCACCAAAACCATGTGGGTACTCTTCCAACTGTTTTTCTATGCATTGAGACCTTTGTTTCTCAATCCAAAGAATCCTGGAGTTTGGGAAGCTACTAATGCTATATGCCAAGTTGCATTTGATTTGGTCCTCATCTACAGCCTTGGATGGAAGTCTTTTATCTACCTCATATTGTCAACATTTGTTGGAGGGGGTTTACATCCTATCGCAGGACACTTTATATCAGAGCACTATGTTTTCAATAAGGGGCAAGAGACATATTCATACTATGGTCCCCTAAATCTATTGTCATGGAGTGTTGGTTATCATAATGAACATCATGATTTCCCAAGAATCCCAGGAAGCAAGCTATGGAAGGTAAAGAAGATTGCACCAGAGTATTATGAAGGTCTTTCAAGTTACAAATCATGGACACAAGTGGTCTTTATGTACATTATGGACTGCACGGTGGGCCCTTTCAGCAGGGTAATGAGGAAAGGAAACGACAAAAAGAGCAAGTAAGGATGATGGATCTCTGGTATATGTGCCCCGAGATGTATATTTCATGGAACCTTTAAAGGGTTTATCTTCTTGAAAGCTCTGACAAGGTACATTTTCCATATTCTACTGCGTATTGCCATTTTGTAAAAAAATGCATTTATCTCTATTTTGTTTTGCTTTAGCTGTTTTGTCAATTCACAACCATAAAACTAACACGGAGTAATTTGAGGCCGACAACAAAGGAATTCATGTATTTCTCATGATGGGAAGCTCGCTCCCTTTGTGTCAATGTAAAAGGGCTATCCCCACTCTTTATTGGCTCAAAAAAATTTGTCATTGGATATTTTGAAATTCTTTGAGGACATTCTTTTTCATTCATCTCGCGTAATTCATGAACCACTTCCTTCTGGTTTATTATATTCTTGTAACTTGATGTGGATTTCATTTGATATAACATTTTAAACAAAGCTTGTTAAAATCTTGGGAGGATCTATCACATTTATGAGAAAACACAAAATTTAAAGTCTACTGAATCATAGTCCTTTTTCACAATACCAACCAAATTTGTCATTGCTAGCGGTAATAAAAGCAACCACATGTGAAGGCCAATTAATGTTTAGCACCATTAATGAATGCTTGTATTGTTAACAAAAGTTAATTTAAACTGCTACTATATCTTCTTATGCTAATTTTACTAATTGTGTTTCATGTTGATTGGACAAGTTGGGAAAGGGTTGTTAATATGGTAATTTGTTCACTACTTGGTGAGTGGTAGCAATTTGCAATGCCTGAACTGCCATTCAACATGATTCATCCTTGTGTAAAAAAAAGAATGTTGAATTGAGATTTTAAAAATTTGCATGTTTTTTGTAGTTAATTCTCATAATTTAGAGGTATATTTTGGTGATTCTCCATGAATGCGATGCCAATTGGATCATTGAATGCCATAATGATCTTCAGGGTTGAAGCTTTGGTAAAATTGCATGTGTAGATGAGTTTTACCTCCACAATGTTTAAACTTCAGATTTGTTGAATTTGGAGCAACCATTGGCATTCATTATTGCCTAGTGAATGCATGTATTTGTCATTGATGGCAACGAGGTTTTGTTCACATGCAACTCAAACGAATATATTTGAGGTACCACCCATTCTATTAATTGTCTCTTGACATGAAGAGAGGGTGGCTTAAGACATGAGGGAGTTTATGCCAATGAAGTGACAAGAAGAAAGCTTGTTGATTGAGGTGGAGCAATGGAAGTAAGAGAACATAATTTTAAATAAACAAGACAAATCCTATTGTTTAGATGGAGAGCCGAATAGGCTTTGATACCACATAAAGAATCTACGTTAGGGAGGATCCAGGCTTGAAACATTCATAATGAATGTATATGTTCATGGCAATATACAAATTTGAGGATATAGGATAAAGAAACAAATTCCAGAAATATATATATTCACAATAAGTTTGATTCAAATTTCAATTGAAGATTACATTGAGAGGGTCTTGTGTGTGATGGTAAGTCATGGGTGCGTTTAAGCCTACAAAATATGCTAAATTTGGGTGTTACATCTAGGCATGAACCACGGTCCTAGGTTTTGGTTGATGTAGAATAGATATGGAATGAGAGGGGGAGGGGGATTCATATAGATGTGGATGCTCATCCCCAACATTGAATTGATAATTATTTGAAAGAATAATTCAAACCACTTTGTATATGCACCACCACAAAGATAATGAATTGGTTTTTAGAATATAGGATATGTTTATTAGGCGTTTTATTACATTTTGGATGCCTAGTGGAGATTGTTCTTCTTTTACGGACATTATATAGACAAAGCATATTTCGTCAAGCTAATTGTTCTCTCAAATTTTACATGGACTTGTGATTAACCTTTGCTATATTGTAGAAATGCAATGCTTTAGGAATTGACATTTTGTTATTAATAAGAATAATCTAGCATGCTCTCATATCTACTACATTTAATTAAAACATGATGAATTTATATAAAGAACACAACTAAACCCATCGCGAAATACTTGAAGAGGCCATAATGTGTAACACTTTATTGCTTATTATTTAGGTATTCTTTCATCCACTTCTTTCTCTAT
This sequence comes from Azolla caroliniana, assembly GCF_043228905.1. Taxonomy (NCBI): domain Eukaryota; kingdom Viridiplantae; phylum Streptophyta; class Polypodiopsida; order Salviniales; family Salviniaceae; genus Azolla; species Azolla caroliniana. The sequence continues at coordinate 6,011,526 of NW_028230445.1, forward strand.
CCAACGACAACAATTTCTGACCTCATATTTCTCGCTTGTTTCTGTCTCTTACTTACTTTTACCATTTCACAAACATTATGAAAAGATTCAATTTTCTTGAGTACTTTTGTGAGCTTATGGAAATATTGTTAAAAGCTCTTAGTGAGGACATTTCATATATTTGAATGCAATTGAGTGTAAATTTGGTAAACCTGGCTAACTTATTTCTTGACCTTAGAATAATATCCTTGTGCCTCTCAAATTGTAGCATATTTTGTCAAGCTAGTCATTCTCTCTCAAATTTAACTCGGACTTGTGGAGTTGTGATTAACCTTTGTTATATTGTATAAATGCAATGCTTTATGAATTGACATCTTGTTCTTTATATTTGGCCCCATCACACGAGAGAGTATGTTGGCATTACTCCTTTGCCCTCCAATATCATTCGCTATACAACCTTCCAACTCTTCTAATTTGATTGTTTTGGTTAGACTCGACACCAATTGTATCAATTTGGCTCAATCTATGAATAATAATGGTTCTAGAAGGAGAAGAGATGAATTAATAAAATCTTCATTGGTTCTGGCTTTGAAACATGCCTTTTTGGCATTGTGGTGTGATCCATTATGTGTGTGTGTGTGTGTGTGTGAAGAGATGAATTATATATATATATGCACTAGCATTCCTTTCTTGAAAAATCTTTAAACATCAACAATGTTATATAGCATAGTCTCCCCTCTATGGATTGTAATCTTGGTTGCAAAGTTTGAAATTTGATAAGATTTAGACAACCAAACTCATATCTTGTATGAATTTGAGAGTAGGTGTGTGTATAATACCTTATTGAAGAAATGTTGGAGTGGACACATATTTTGAGCACAATACTAAATTCATCTCACTTGACACTCACTATATGCCCCACATCAAATACATGAATAGAATTGCCAAACTTGAATCCTATCAATGTCTAACAAATGAGAAATTTGACAATGGACAATAGATCTTGACAAATGAGATTAAACAATAGATCTTGACCTTTTCTCTCTTCCTAGTGATTGGAAAATTTGTGAAGATTAATCCCCAAGGACCCTCGTCAACTCTCATATCTCCTAGAATGGGAGAAGAACAAAAATATATATATCAGCGAAAATATTGTCTATGAGGGAAAATACCAATGTGACATGATATCTAGAAGCATTAAATTTGATCTGAACTCATACAATATTTGCATACCTCTAGTCTAGGTAGCTTTACATTTTGTCCACCATGGATGTGAAACCTAGTTTCATCCAAACTATATTAAAGCATTGTTGTCTCTATATTCATTGATCTTTTTCATTTGCATAACATCTTGTTCCATGTTGTTACTTTTATGATCAATACTTTAATCTCAAAAAACTCTTGCTTATTGTCATTGTTTAGACTTGTCCTTGATCTTCACATAAGCTTGTTATTAAAACTCCCAAATATCCTATTTTTGGGTTTAAAATCATCTAAAATGCTTAGATTCTATTGTACTTTAACAATTTATTGCTCTCTTAATAGCAATGTTTGATTGAGATCATTCAAGTGGCATACACGACTGAGGTGTAGAGAAGATATAAACTTATCACCAATACAAATGCGCATTGTTCTCGCGATTCTTATATTGTATAGAAGAGAGAAGTTCTCTAGGTTCAAATTTAGTCATATGGCAAATGCTCGGTTGGGTTACAAAGTGAAATGTTATCGAGAATGCCACACATACATGCAATGCAAATCACGACATGCTCGAACAAGGAGAGTTGGGTTTCCAAAAAGACCTTGTAGAGATAGAGATGAACGTATGCGGGGTGACCGTTAATTGTGTTGCCTATACATACATTACATACATGATGGGGCCTTCTCCTTTGGGCAGTAGTTGACAAGCGCAAGGTCTATCACAAGCCAGTCAGTCAGTCATGCAAATATATCGAAGACAAAAGAGCTTTTTCCATATGGTGTGTGAACGTCCCCTTACTTAGGAGGTATTATTGACCTTTACATGCATCTCTCTCTCTCTCTCTCTCTCTCTATATATATATATATATATATATATATTATATACACATGTATTTCTTCCTCTTCATGTATGTTGTGGTGTCCCTTCGGTGCAAGTGCATGCCTTCATGTTGTGGTGTACATGTGTTCCTTTGTGCCACCTTTTAGCACACCTTTTTAGCATGCATGTAGCTAAGCCAAACCAAATGGGTACCTTAGTAAGAAGCTAAGCAAGCTGGTTTTGATTCTCTTTATGCGCATTTCACATATTGGTGGAGAAGCAAGGTAAAAGTTTAGCCGTTACCACCTCATTCATCATTGGCGTCCCACCTCCCTCCTGTCGCCTAGCGATGGGCACAGTTCGGTTCGGTTTCTTGACCTTGAAACCAAACCAAACCATACTAGTTATTCATAATAAAAACCAAACCAAACCATTTAAATACATTGAAGCCATTTTAACTGAACCGTTTAAAAGGTAGGAGAAACAAAACCGTTTACAAAAAAATTAGAACCAAACTGAACCAGTTTATCAAAAATCAAAACCAAACCAGTTTATCATACATCCAAACCAAACCAAACCAAATTGTTTTTTACATAAGCCAACCATTGACAAATACGGAACTATAAATTGAACCAAACCAAATATTAGAACATCATAAAATAAATAGAAATTTACAACATGTTTTCCAAAATTACTAATTTATGGAAAATGATAAGATATAACATAAACAGATAAATGTGTTTTGGAGTGATAACAAAAATCCATATAATAGAGTTCAAACTTCAAATCCATATAATGCAAGAACAACAATCCATAAATACATTGCGGGGTCCCCGAGATCTATTTATGGGCTGATGATAAGACAAAAAACAGGTTTCAAATGGGCCAATTTAATCAATGCCCAAGGGAATACATTAGCAAATTGGAAGAGATTTCTACGTAATGATGTGGGCACTCAAAAGGCTAGAATATGGAGGATAAACAGGGGTAAATGCATGCTAATGAGGATTACAGATGCCTTTGCACGCAACGGGCAAATCTTGGAAGATGCAGCCATAAGCCCCTCTGAAATGGAATGGACAGGACTTATCGATGCTGAAAATTATATAATCGGAATTAAGGGAATGAAAGCCAGCTCTAATGAGGCATGCTACTACAAAATAGAGCATAGAAGGGTAATATGTGAGCAACCAACCTATCAAACTGAAAGGCCAATTAGGTTGCTTGCAAAAAATGGAAAGGCTATGATAGTTGACGCCGAACCGTGTGAGCTCTAACCAACGACAATGTGTTGGCCGATAGAAGGGCATTCAAATCAGCTATCATGGGATCCCACGATGTATTTCTAGAAAACTCAAGGTCCAAGTGATGGTGCCAAGTTGGTGCAAATTTTCAAGTACAACACGAAAATCGGGAGGCAAATTATCCTAAAACAAGAACACCAAGATATTGCAGCTCGTAAATTTTGGATACAAGAGGGCATTAGTGAAAGGAGATTAGCTAAATTCTGGAAAATGATATGGCATGACATCGGTGACCGCAAGATAATGATGTGCTTATGGCTTATTGTGCATAGAGCCTTGCCAGTAGGGGTGTGGGCTAAAGGCCCCAATGTAGACCCAAGATGTAGTGCATGTGGACAACTAGAAAGAATTTCCCATTGTCTTTGGGAATGTCATGAGGCTACGGTAGTATGGAGAAGGGCATTACGATTGCTTTGCTATGCCTCTAGCTCATTTACCCTCAATTGGGGACATGCTTGTTGGAATTGTCTTGATGATGACGTAGAGAAATTTGATAGCACATGTACAACTATATACAGAGGGGAGAATGGAACTATTCGAGTGATCGCTGGTAACAGTGCACCTAGAAGTAATGCCCAGAAGCAAAAAATTGTAGATCTATGGATGTTGCTAGCACCCATTATCATATGGAACATTTGGAGCGCAAGATATACCAGGGTATTTTCAGCAAACAAATGGCCTCCAGCAAAATCTATTAAGCTAATATGGCACATGCTAATAACTACATTGAGGGCCCAATATGAGCAGATTGATGCTTCAGATTTAATGAGGCTGAAATTCAGAAAACGATGGTGTACTACACCGATGGCTACAGAAATTGGAGTGGATATACGATGGCAATACGTAGTACCAAGATGGTTGTTCCCCCCTCCCATTAGATGATAGTGGGGCGTGAATGACACGACAAACATGGAGAACAAACATGTGGGCTATTTAGTGTAAGATAAATAAGTGATGTAGTCCATATGGAAGTAGGTAATGTCTAAAGTTGTGTATTGTATGTCATTTTAACTAATGGAGTATATTCTTCTTTAAAATAAAAAAAAACAACAATCCATATAATAGAGTTCATACTTCAAATGAAGTATTTCCAAATCCATAGGACCATATATGTAAACGAATGTTCCTCTTTCTATTTCCAATGTTTGAATAAGGGATTCCTGAATGTATAAAATACGTAAAAGAATTAAGTAATTAGTAATAAATTTTTTAAAGAATCAAATAAAAAACAAAATAGTAAAAAGTATGTAGTAAAAGTTACAATGACTTTTAGAACCTCCAATTGCAACCACCATTTTCATTAACTTGTCAAGAATCAACACGATTCATGTACATATAAAATACGTAAAACAAGTAATTAGTAATAAAAATAATTTAAGTAAAGACAAATAACCAAGTAACAAAGTATGCACACCTTAATTTTCCTTGACTATCATGTAATATGTAATCTATTAACTCGGCTTTCGCAACAAGATCATCCAAATTCATTGTTAGTTCTTCATAAGTGGTGTAAAAATTATCTGTCAACTGAACATTAGATTCTTTTAAAACATCCATCCATGATCGAATACACATTTCAGCTTTGAAAGTGCATGAATGTAGTTTGATCCTATTATCAAAGGTCATTTTTGTTGTTGAATTGGCCTCTTCAGCAGGAACTGATGATGCTGGCATAGTGAGGTAATCACATGCCATCCTATATAGTTGTGGCATTGCAGATTTATTATCATTCCACCATTGTAAAGGATCCTTGTCCGTGCTAGTCGAAGATAATCTTATAAAGTGCTCAATTTCTGACCATGAATCAGATACAAGACTTTTATTATTTACACCCATTAACCTCCAAATTTTAGAGTTATTATCGTTTTGATGTATTGTGGTTGAAGCCAAAGGTGGTTCGACATCACTCGAGAACAAGTGATAATGGGACTCAATCATGCTTTCAACCAACTTAATATCTAACTCTCTTTCTGTATGATTATTTGGAAGAGGCAATCTGTATAACAAATAAAAAGGTTTTAAACTCAAATAAAAAATCAGAAATCATGATGACAATTGTAAGACATAAAGGTAAGCATTACTTGGGTTAAAGAAACTTTGCTATGCGAGATGGAATATACGTGCGTAATTAAATGCGATTCTTGATACTTAATTAAATATTGTAAGCATAGATTGACACATGCGTGATATTTGTCATATTCTCCATGCTAATATTCGCAAAATTCAAGAATATGAAATGGCCCCAAGCATATTATAAAGCCATTTATTTTATAAAATAAATATATAAAATATTAATTAATTCATTTTTTATTTAAATAAATTTAATTCACTAAAAAAAGAACAATCATTCATTAATAGATTATAAACAGATGATTAGTATTAACTCTCCTTTATAGTGTCAAATAAAAAATGGGGAAGTTTATGAACCTTTATTTTAATTAATTAATTTTAAAAAGAACGAATATTTGTATATTTATTATAGAAATATGATTAGTGTGAAATCCAATTTTTAATGTCAAAATAAAAATATCCTTAATTTTTGACAGAATAAAAAGTGAGGAATTAATGAACCTTTATTTTATTTTATTTATTTATTAAAAATAAAACGAATACTTTTATATTTATTATAAAAATTCGCGTATGTCCAATTTGGCGGACATACGTGACATTCATTTGGATTTATTTTTTCCTTTTGGTTTTTTTTCTAATATTCATAATTTGTTGCGAACAGAAGTGATGTATGACACACACACACACACACCCTCTCTCTCTCACACAAGAATTGACATATCTTCTCTCTCTACAAAATCCAATACACACACTCAAGGACTGACAGAGCTTCTCTCTCCCTCACACAGACAAAACCCTTAGCTCCTCTCTCTTTATGTCTCTAGACATACACTCAATCACTGTCTCCTCACACATGCAAAACATGGCTTCTCTCTCTAGACCACACACGCTCTCTCTCTCTCTCTCTCTCTCTCTCTCTCTCTCCATCTCACGTGGAGGAGGGGAAAGCACAATTGATTATCTAATAGGACGCCTTGAAGCTACCCACATGATTAACTCCTTTTGGGTGGCCTCGTGCCCTATTGGCGCAGACCATAGTTTCTTATACTTCGAGCTAAAATGTGATATCTCTAAGGTCACCAACTCTAGTAAACCACGTCATCACACCACAATACATTTCACACATGAGCTCTCTAACATATACTCTCAACATGTTCATGCCCATCTCTCCTCCCTTGATCCCTCCCTACCTTTAGAAAGCCTTAGTATGAAACTCACACACATCCTTCACTCCGCAACAACTAGTAGTTTCCCATATACATAACACTCAAATCAAGGTAGATCAGGATCTATGCCACAAAATAAATGGTATGATGAGGATTGTAGGGACTTACATAGACAACTTACAGTATCACAACTCAATGGTAGTATTACCTCAATACAAGCTCGCAAAGAAATGTGCAGAGATGACACGTTGTAAGAGACGGGCGTGGGAGGCATCCCAATATTGGGAACTCTACCATATGCTCATGAGTAGCGATTGCGCCACGTCATGGAAGAAACCACGGGAGCCAAGACCACAAACACCCATCAAAGATCCCGAAACCTGGCACACATATACAAAGAGACTTTACCAAATCCCAAACCAACCACCCATCCCAATGCCTTCCACACCCCGACCTACCACGGGGACACTTTTCACGACCTCGAGGGTCGCGAAGGTCATAAAGAAATTACAACATAGGAAGTCCATGGACCACACAAGATTGCGAGCAAATCACATTATATATGCGAGAGAGTGCCTAGCTCCCTTGCTAACTCTAATCTTCAATTGTGCCCTTGCGGAGGGTTTTCCACCACAGTGGACTATGAACATAGTGGCCCCCATAAATAAAAGGGGGGACCCCATGGACCCAAATACATATAGGACCATTATGATAGGTCATACCCTTGCTAAATTATATGGTGCAATAATGGAAGCAGAGCTTAGCGATTATATGGAGACCCTAAATCTTCGTGCACCTGAACAAGCTGGCTTTAGACGAGCCTTCTCCACCATTGATTATATCTTCACACTTAGATGCTTAATTGACCAAACTAAGGCTCACAAGAAGAAATTATATTGTTGTTTTGTGAACTTCCGCAAGGCCTTTGACACAGTCCCTAGAGAGCGATTGTTTGATAGGCTTAAAAGCTTGAGGATACCAGATGACATGGTCTGGGCCATCTACGCACTATATGAACAAGTGTCCGGGTGTGTCTGATGCCCAGGTGGCCTATCCAATTGTTTCACTAGCACTATTGGTGTAAAACAAGGTTGCCCCTTATCACTGACAGGATCTACATTAACGAGATCACAGATTTTATTACTCGTAAGGGAGGCAACAGAGTAGTCCTTGGGGATACGTAGGTTCGTATCTTGCTCTATGCGGATGACATAGTTTTGCTCTCTGAATCCGAACACGACCTACAAAGGCATCTTAATGCCTTAGATGACTTTTGTGCACAACAAGGATTGGTAGTAAATCTAGGGAAAACTAAAGTCCTTATCTTCCACACATCGACCCAAGTTAGAGCTAAGTGTCACCTAACTATCTCCCATAGCCCAATTGAGGTGGTTGGATCATACATCTATCTTGGAGTCACTTTCAGTGCTCGCTCAGGTAAATTTTCGATGACACAGGCAGCGAAGGATAGACTTACTAGAGGACATGCATCCCTCTCACTCATAGAGAGACAATGCCACCAAACATACTTTCAAGAGCCACAGACTAAAGGGTGGCTCTTTGACTCATTAGTGACCACCTCCCTCATGTATGCATCAACGGTTTGGGCTCCAAGATTACCATCTTTCATGTGGACGCAATTAGAGAGACCATTGGTGATTATGTTATCACACCAACTCCGAAGCAAATCGACAGTACCACATGACATTATTAGGGCTGAGTTCACGTTACCCCCAATGTTAGTAGAGGCACTTTTCCAACTTGTAGTCTTTCTTCATAGGATACATAGCCAACCACATGATATAATATCTCATCAAGCCTTTAAGGCCTCTCGATCATTGTATGAGTCTGGCTATACTAGCTCATGGTATGGCATGATGGTGAGTTGGCTTCTTGTGAATGGTCTAGACATTAATAACCTACCTCCCCTTAGGTACAACCACACAATTGATAACACTTTAATCTCTCATGAGGACCGCAATAAAGTAATACGCTAAGACATATGGCAAATTTACACTCGGTATAAATGGATCACCCCACGAGAGCCACTCCCATCTAAAATGTTGTACTATAAGGAACACTTCATGCACTTCTCTAAGTTAGGTTTTATCACGCGACCAAAATATCTAGATGTATTCTTATCACACGCACTAAGGGTTGCCATTGGACAACTTAGAATATCATCTCACCAACTTGAGATTGAGAATGGTCGTACTAATAGAGTCCCTAGGGAGGAAAGGATATGTAGGTTATGTCACATAGAGATAGAGGATGAGTATCACTTTACATGCAAGTGCCCAATCTACGCCGAGATAAGGGCAAAATACCAAGACATACTTGGTTCTTCTCCCACCGTCCCCAAACTATTAGATACTCTAGGTATAAAGAAATTAGGCAAATACATTCTAGAGCTAAAACAACAGAGAGAGAATAAGTTACAAAATGTTGATAATAATGTTGCTAATGTTCACCAACATGTAACAAATGAAGTTTTTCAGGAACAGGGGGAGCCAACAAATGTTGACACACTTGCACCACTTGGCCTTTCCCTTGATGAGGCAAAAAACCAAAGAAGAACCAGACGTCCTCGGGTGTCGAGTTTTCAAAGCAACTCGACGTGGTGTGGAAGCAATAATGAAAATAAGGGAACGTGAGCTACACCGCCTAGAAGCCATGGCTAGGGCACTCTCTACATTGGAACCACGGGTCACACCCACATCAAAACCCTTTGACCCCCCACTTCTTTTTGAGAGGGTCGGGTGGAAATAAAATTAGGATTAGTGTAAAGTCACTTCCTTTATCGAGTATACCACGTATTGTACACTGCTAGAACTCTTTTAACTTAAGTTCTATGTTTACTTTATTTTATTTTAGTTATGACGACTGGATAAATGCTCATTTTGTTGTAAACCAATTGTCTCATGGGCCAAATTTGGCCTTAAAAGACGTTAATATATCTTTCTTTCTTTCTCACACACACACAAACAGACTATGTAGTATGTACACTGTATGTATATATGATTATATCTATGTACCGCGTATGGATTTTAACCATACTCGAAGCCTTTTCACATATGAGTATGATACGAATATTGGCGTATGAGTATGGCACAAATAGCACGTATGGCTAGAACTATGGTGTCAAGTCCCTCTTTTAATGTCCCTTTTTATACTTCCTCTTTTAATGTCCCTTTTTATTGTCAAGGTTAAATGAATACTTGACCATGCATTTGTATGTGTATTCGTTTGCATTCGAATGGGAAACCCCATGAATGCGAATATGTCAATCTATGATTGTAAGTAGTTCTCAGACACTCTTTGAAGAACCTCTTGTGTGAATCTAGATGATCCTAGAAGTGAAGAATCTAAAAATTGGTTACAATGATTTAGTAAACAATTATACACTAGCGATGTTAGTGATAATGTGGGATATCTTCATGAGGGGATGAGGAAACATTTTTCACTTTTTTTTGTTATTTGCACAGGACCTATCGGAGATAGCGAGATGGTGGATGGGGACATGAGGAAGCTAGTTTTCTATTTTTGTGATTAGGATGAGTGATGTTGGTGTGGGGGCTGAAGCAAATCATTATGAGAAGGTGAGGAAAATTTTTTTGGCTATCAGTACAAGATCGTGGTAATTGGTGTGATGGCAAGAGGGTCAACGAGAGGCTCTAGATATGGGCTGAGTTAAGAAGATATTATGCTTCTCATAGGTTGTGGGATGATGACAATGGGGTTTGAAGCATGTTTGTCACGACGAGCGGATGAGTGGTGTTGGTGTGAGGGTTGAAGAAGATCATGAGGGGATGTGGAATCATTTTTCACTTATTTTGTTGTTATTTGCACAGGACATTGGTGGTATTCGACAAGATGGTTGATGTGGACTGAATGAAGCAATTTGTCTGTTTTTAGGAGTGTCGATGGTGGGGGAGACTGAAGCAAATCATGAGGGGATGAGAATCACACTAGAATCATTTTGTTGTTATGTGAACAAGACATTGGTAGTAAGCGGCGAGATGGTTGATGCGGACCGAATGAAGCATAATTTTGTTTACTGTTAAGGTTGAGTGAAGATGGTGTGGGGATCGAAGCAGATGGTGTGAGGTGAGGAGGGCATAGTTCATCTTCGTTTATAGGGAGATTAATTACAAGTACATTTTCAATTTTCGTGGAGATGAAGGGCATGGTCGTTTTCATATGGGAGATGATAGATGGGGACTATCCAAGGCAACCCGTCACCTTTTAACCCAAGCGTCAGGTGCATCATGGACTACTTTTGTGTCTTCATCTGTTGTGTACCAAACATTTGTCCAATAGCATCACCTAGTGGACATCCAAGTGATGGTGAACAACTTTAGTATATGCATAACCAAATGCAAACATGGAGTTTTTAGACTACTAGCCATGGTGGACAACCATGGTATGTTGTCTAGGATTACTACCAAGATATGTAAAGATATGTATTCTCTTGGACCACAAGAATTTGTTTATATGTTGAGAATGGGTCTTGTTGGCAAAGGTTGAGAGAGTTTTCATGGATATAAATAGCCTTATCTTGCCAAATGCCATCGTTTATATTTGGTCCTTTTTATGATAGTTACTTGTGGTGTGGAAATTGTTAATCCTTAGGGCCAGACAATGGCCTAACACAGGGTGTCTACGGAAGACACTTCACCAAAGGGGTGTTACGGCAAGATAACTTAAGACACAACGATTAATCCGACTTAATTGGCTACTTAGCAATATGGCATTCACTTAATACACGCGTAAGATATAACAATTAATACAAAACGGTAATCAATACGTGAAGATAAAACAAGAAGCTTATATTAATTCTCCGTTAAAGTTTTACATTGTAACCGGGCCTTTATATAGGTCACCGGTGTTGCGTACAAAACGGTGCCAACCGGCACCTGTTCGGAACCGGTCCGAATCCGGATCGGCATACTGATTTCGGTCTGTCCGTTCACTACTTAATTAAAATAGATTCCGAATAACAATCCCTTTCACATTCTGGTCTTTAACTCCTTTGTCGGCCGGGTAACACATGGCACACCCGTGGGACAGTACCTTGTACGTCGAATCCCATTATCCGGCCCTTAGCCTTCGTCCAAAATATCCAGAATACTCTGCTCTAGGGTATCCAATGGTTCTTCGGAACTCTGTTGTTGCTGTTGTTGTTGTGATTGTTGTTGTGGTTGTTGTTGCTGCTGTTGTGGTGGCTCCGGCTCCTCCGACTGTTGCTCCTTAGATGGCATCTGTTCGGTTCCCGGTATCGGCGGTTGTGGTGGTGATTCCTCTGTTAACTACTCTGACGGATTTGACTCCGGTTGACTCGTCACGGCCTTGTCTCCGTCCGGTCCTTGCTCCGGTGATGGCTCCTCATCACTGAGGTTGACGGTCGCCGCCTGCTTTGCTTCTTCTCTCCGTAGCCTGGTCCACTCATAACTTTCAAACTGGATTTGAGCATCTAGTCGATCATCGTCTAGTTGTGCTACCAGTTGTCGGACCACTACTGACTATTCCTCCGCCAGAGTTACAAAATCTTTGGCTAACTCATCTCTTATGGCAGTGAAGTCCTCCCTTGTAGCAGTCATCGCCATCCTTCTGCCGGTTTTCTGCGTCCGCCCTTAGCAACTGGAGCTCGGTTGTGTGTTTTGCCCATTTGTCCCACCATTGCGCGGAGCTTTCGTCAATCAAGCGTTTTGTCTTGTTCCTCCATGCCTAAACGATGAACTGGATCCTCTCCAATCCCATCTTTGATTTGTCCTCCGCGGCTTGCCATTCGTCCTTCAATTGCTTGATCAGCACCATTGTAGCTGCCTCCTGCTCCCGGTAATGTGACAATTGGTTTTGATAGGTGTTCTGCAACCTCTGCAATACCATTGTCGCTCTTTCCTTCCCTTCATAATGCTACTTATGGAGCTCCATACGTTCTTGCGCGGCTTCCTCCAGCAGCGTGGTTCTTTTAGCCCGTTCCTCCGCTAGCGCCGTCTCAGCTTGATGCACCTCCTGCCGGAGCTCTGCCATCTTCTCTTGCTATTTCTTATGCTCCGTATCCAGGTGCTTGTAGTCCCGGTGCAGGTCAAAATCATCGGTCTTTTGCTTCAGCTTTTGGTTGAGTTGCCGGCGAGCACGGTCTTCCCGATCCTTCTGTTGACGGAGTTCTTCTTTAAGTCTTTCGATCTCTGTTTCCGCCATCCGGCACAGCTTCTCCTTTTCTTGCAACGCCTTCTCTTTCTCCTCCTTCAGCTGGTCATATGCCTGATGTCCTTTCCGCAGATTCTCTTATGCCCGGCGGAGGTTCTCAGCAGTCTTTCTTTGCTCTTCTTCTACCGCTTTCTTCAAGTCCCACTCTCGGGTGCGTAATGCTTCCTGTGCAGCCAGTTCATCTCTCAATTCAGCAAGCTCTTTTGCTTGCGCCGCCACTATCTCCGGGACTGGTTCCGTCTCCGGGGTCTTATTGCTATGTACAGGTGCCGGTGTTTCCAGGATTGCTTTTACTTTGTCCAAATCCACTGCGATACCATCCTTGCTCACTATGTGGCCCAGTAACGCTCCGCTAGTTACTCCGAACACGTATTTTGCCAGGTTAAGGCTTAGTCGGTAAACCCTACATTTCTCCAAACATAGTCAGAGGTGTTGAAGGTGATCCCCTTCCAGACTATAAACAGGGAAGTCGTCCAAGAACACCTGCATGAACGCCGGAATGAATTCTCCGAAAATCTCCATGATGATCCGTTGGAAGGTTGTCGGCGCCGTTTTTAGTCCGAATATCATCACTACGGCAACAAAGACTCCCCATTCGGTGACAAAAGCGGTTTTCTCCTGGTCGGCGGGGTGCATCCAGATCTAATTATAGCCACTGAAACCATCCAGAAAACTGTACACCTCATGACCGGCGACCGCATCCAGGACTCCATCCGTGAATGGAAGTGGGAAGGCGTCTATTACCATAACCACATTCAATTTCCGGTAGTCGATGCACACTCTTATCTTACCGTTCTTTTTGGGTACTACGACTATCGAACTGAGCCATGTGGCTTTCTTTACCGGTCGGATGAAGCCCACTCTTAGTAACTTGTCGATTTCTTCTTTGACTTTTGTTGCGTAATTCGGGTTCATCTGGTAACGTCGTTGGGCTACCGGTTTGGCGTCTTTACTCAGATGTATCTGGTGTTGATACAACTGAGGATCAAGTCCCCACATGTCCTCGTAGGACCAGGCGAACACATCGCGAAATTCTTTTAGGAGTGTGATCATTGCCGTTTTGTTCTCCAGGGTCATTTCCTTGGCAATGTGCATCGGTCTTGTGTCCTCTGTGGTACCTAGGTTCACCTCTTCTAGTTGGGATGCTTTCACGCGCTACGACACTGCCATTTCTCTTTCCAGTGCCTCCTGTGCTTGCCGTAATTCCCGAATTACTTCTTTATCCGGTTCCTCGTCGGTCCCGTCCGGTTGCAGTATGTACGGTGATACTGTTTCGGCTACATCAATCTCGAACAAAGGTACAATCTTCGGATTTTCCTGTAAGTATTGATCGACCTCTTCATCCGCCAATCCTTCCAGCATGTTGACACATTCCGCATATAGCGGCGTCGATTCCTTTCTGGTACTGGACCGTGGTTGAGTCGGTACTCGTACTTTCGCTTTTCCACGCCGGAACGTAATTATATTCTTCCTCCAATTTTGCTTGATGTGTGTTGTTTTTAACCAAGGGCATCCCAACAATAGTGGGTAAGCTCCCTGAGCCTGTAGTTGGAGAACTACTGCGGAAATGCGAAATGTATGACCCCCGATGGTCACTTCCAGATCACGTATTAACCCGGTCGACCGTACTGAGCTTGTGTCCGCCATCCGAAGCCAAAACGGGCACGGTTCCCAATCATGGATTCCTAGAGTGTTACACGTTTGGAGGCTAATCACGTTCACGCCGGATCCTCCATCGATAATCGTGCTCGGTAGCTCATTTCCTTTCACGATGGTTGTGATTGCCGGATTGCTCGTGTCCACCAATGCCGGTCCTTCCTCCGGATTTGAAAAGAATGCCGGAGCCGGTGGTGTGTCGGCTGCCGTCCTTCCTGTCTTCAATCCTTCCATGAAGCGTGGTACAAGTTGCAATAGCCGACCTAATGGCAGCGTTATTTGGCATTCTTGTAACGCCTACCATGTTGGGTTTTCGGGCTGCCCCGGGCCGGTGAGCTCTTCGGCATTCTCCTTTTGTTGTTCGAGCTCTGCGGCATTCTGCTCATTTGCCTTCTTCACCCATTCGGTTGCCTGCTTCCGGATGGCTTCTTGAGTTTCCCACTATGTGGCTTTGCCTTTTGATCTTGTAGTGACTTGTTGTATGTCCGCGACTTCCGCGTCTACCATGTTCACCGTTGGTCGCTTGTCATAGCTCTTCGCCGGACATTGATTACTATAGTGGGCTTCTTGCCGGCAATAATAGTAGTACGGCTTCCGGGTGTTGCTAGATTCAGCGTGTGTGCTTGGTGGAGGTTGTTGAGAATCAAGCTCAACTTGGTCTAGTGTGTGAACTCACCTTGAGAGTGAATAGACACTCCAACGGTCAAGAGTCACCATTAAGTCACCTCTTTGTATTCTAGCATTTAGTATGAGTCATAGAATCATATTCTATGACACATAACTTATGAGCTTTCACATTCCCCATGCTCCATGAGCCTTGTAGTTAATAAAGAGAGAGGGTGACTATATAAAGCACCCTCCTCCCACCTTGTATTGAGTTGAGTCTTTCTCCTTTGTGAATATATTTACCTTGCGTATACTCCTTGTCTCTCTCACTCACTCTCTCTCTCTCTCTCATACACACACATAGTTCACACCTATTCCGCTTAACAAGAATCCATCTCTTGATTTTTTACATGTACTTTGTGTACATACAATGTGCTACAATAGCACTATTTATACAAGTCCTTAAAATGATTGACAGAAGTACAACGTACTTCAATATTCCTACGTGCGACTGACACTAACTACGAGACAATGATTACCTAGTAGTCTAGGCTACTACTAGGCATCCGGTTCGCACTCGAATCCGGCTCTTCGATCCGGCTGGTTGTTTCCAGATACCATCCGGATACCGATCCAAATCCGGTTGAGCTTGCCGCTCAATAGTGTGCATTGGTGCACACACCCATTCGCATGCACTTGGTTCCGTTTCTCTTTATGGCTGGAATCCTTCACGACATCGGTCTTAGCGAATCCCTCATGCACCAATAGATTGACCCGTTCACCATAGTTCCCGCTATCAAATCCACTACTTGCTCTGATGCGATTCCAACAGTCGATTCACCTCCGCCCATGTTGCCCGCTTCAAGCCCTATGCCACCCCAATCCTTCTAGCACTCGTCTTTTCCCCATGTCGTAAAACTCCTTGTTTCTCTCAAGGAGGAAATGTGGTGTCCCTTTGATGCAAGTGCATTCCTTCATGTTGTTGTTGTGGTGTACATGCGTTCCTTTGTGCAACCCTTTTAACACGAATGTAGTTAAGCCAACCCAAATGGGTACCTTTGTATCTACTATAAATTGAGCAAGAAGTAAGAAGCTAAACAAGGTGGTTTTGATTCTCTTTATGTGCATTTCACAATATATATATATATATATATATACATACACACACACACACATATGTATTTCTTCCTCTTCATGGACTTGGTTTTCTCGAGCTTTTTACATATGGTGTGAATGGCCCCTTACTTAGGAGGTATTATTAACACCTCTCTCTCTCTCTCTCTCTCTATATATATATATACATATACACACACACACACACACATATGACACCTCTCTCTGTCTCTCTCTCTCTCTCTCTCTCTCTCTCTCTCTCTCTCTCTCTCTCTCTTCTGTTCATAGACCTCTGTTTCTAGGGTTTCCTCTGCTGCCATACCTCTTACCCCACAGTCACACCCATGACGCCCTGCCACGCTCGAAAGGGCGCAGTTATGCCTCTGACACTCTGGTTTCCTCCTTCCTTCAATTCCTCTGACACTCTCGTCATGATTGTGGACCTTGAGAGATCTGGGTTTTGGTTTCTGCTTCGTTGCAGTGGAATTGAAATGGGTTCCTCTGAATCTTGACTCCATGTCTCGGAAATGTGGCTTCCTCTGAATTTTTGCGCCTGTGATGAAGAAAATGTAAGGGTTGATGTCTTATCACATTCGTGATGACAAAAGATTTCCTGTTTTTACAAGCTAATACTAATCTTCTCTCTGAGGCCTGCATCTGAGGATCATGCCAGATATATATATAGAAGTTTAGGTTATAGGCGTTTTCTGCAAAGCAATTTATGTAGTTTTTCAAAGTTTATGTGTGTTCATATCTAGTGATGGCCTATGATGATGATACAGTGAATCTCTCCCAATTGTAGACACAATATGCGGATGTGAAACTTATTAATGAACTTCTCACTGAGGCCATCACAGCTGGATGATGAAATGATGCAGTTAATAATTGGAATTAATCTATAAAGAACACTGAACACAGTTTGATCTATGAGTATCTGGCTTCATGGTTTTTAGGGTTTAAAGCCACATCTGATAGGTAGTGATGCGGTTCACTACTGTTTCAGTGAGGTTCTCCCTTGGGATGGACTCTGATAATGTGCATAAGAATGAGGGAGATCTGTGGCAGGAAGATCTCAGAATAGGATGATATTTCTTTGGACCGCCATAGACAGAAGATAATGATTTAGCGTTAGAGTGTAGATGCTCATCTAAGACATCGAGATAGCAATGGAAAGCAAGCATATTTTCAAAAGCAGGCAATTCATAATGTCATAGGCTCACCTTGCGACATGGCCATCCATGGCCATACCTTCCCTTAAACCCTAAACCCTAAGAATATATAAAGATTTTTCTCTTTTAGTGAAAGGCCAAAAAAAAAAAAAAGAGCATTGAACCCATCTCATAAGACGTTCACAATGTGCAAAACCTTGAAACCCTGCAATGCAATCCAATTCTCTTTGTTTCACCATTATATATAGCCTTGTATAATTGATTGCAATCCTTTTTTGTGAGCAGAAAAACACTTGTACTGTATGAAACACTCTTCCAAGCAATGCACAAGATCAAAAAAACTATTTCACACCTAATTGAATATGCATAAACTGGCTTGCAATCCCTTAGTGAGCAAAAAGATTGTACCAGGCTTGGAGTGGTTCGTCAGAATATGCATAATAAACTAGCTTGCAATCCCTCTGTGAGCAGAAAATTTCTTAAGAACATGCATAATCTGAGATGTAATGTGGGAAATTACTGTATGAAACACCCTTCCAAGCATTGCACAAGATCACTGAACACAGCTCAAACTATGCTACACCTCATTGAAACTCTTCTTAACTAAGCAATCCATGTAGGTTATGCCGTGCCATTGATGACATGGATAGTAGTAGCATTACCTTGCCTTCACATACACCCTTTGATTTTCATACTGTCTATGAAGATGAAACCCTTGGAATAATCCAATGAGCTGTCATTGCTGATAGACAAGTTTATGCCCTTTTTCATTCACAATAGACTCCGGAAATGTCAAAAGAAAAAACCTCAAAGCAAGATTTGGTATGAACAAACAGCAGGAGTACTCCCTGAATCATCATCTTCCATAGATACATTCGGAAAGGAATCAGGCCGAAGCGAAGACTCTGCCTGAAAGCTTTTCCGAGAAGAACCCCCCTTCCCAAGAACTCGATCGAGATATATGGTTTCCGCGAGTCGGGCATGAATTGGGAATTGGGCGCAAAAACCAGCGGGAGAAAATGATTGCGATGCTCTGATGTGTTCCGAACAGAGAGCAGAGAGAAAAACCAAGGCAATGTCTACAGGACTTCTTTTTTGGCTCAGAAACCCATCATCCTCTGATAATCCCCTGCTTCTTGTTGCTTCTCAGATCTAAGTAGTACCCACAGCCCAAGTCATGCTGGAACGACTGAGATCTTGCCACGTGTAGAACACACAGGGTGGAAAAAGTAAAGATCTTTCCCCTGCTCCTCCCTCTGTGTATTCTTTTGGGAGTTTTGTTCCTGTTTTCCCCGTGTTCTCCTTTCTTCTTTCTTTCCTGCTCCTCTGTCTCCCCTCTTTGTGTCCACATCCCGAAACCCTAATCCATTTCTCTCGTTTTTCATCCGGCTTATGGCGACCACGGGCACAACCAACATGCAGGCTAAACTGGTAATTTTCCAACCTGGACCTGGTTTTTTTTTTTGCCTGATCTGCTCTATGTTTTTCTTCAATTCCATTTCCCTTTCTGTTCAACCTTCAAATTTAGGGCTTATTCTCCCGTTCCGTCTGAAATTTTAGGGTTGTTCTCCCCATCCATTCTTTTGACGTTTCGGATTTTATTTTCCCTCTTCGTTCTGAAATTTGTAGAGTTCTTTTATTTTCTCTATTTTGAAATACAGCTCTCCTGTTCCTTTAGTTTCTTTCCATAGTCATGTCTGCCGCCTCTTAATTTTGAAGGTAAGGGTTTTATTTCTGATCTTCTTTCACCTTGCATTTAGTCTTTTGATTAACTGATCCGCTAGGGTTAATTTCCATGGCTTATCTGCTTCTCTTCGTCTATTTCTTTCCATTTCCTTTCAATTTCCATTCACTTATTTTAAATTTTGCTCAATTCCCTCAACATTTTAAATTTTAGTTTTCTTTCTATTTCTCATTTTTAGGATTTTCTTTTACCTCTATACAGGTTCTTTTAGGTGATATGGGAGCTGGAAAATCCAGCCTTGTGCTACGTTTTGTCAAAGGTCAATTCCATGACTATCAGGTACGAGAATTAACATAGTAGTCTCTTTTGCTTGCCTGTACATATTGTGCGTGTGTGTGATTACATACTTAGCCTCGCTTTTGTGGGCACTCAGATATAGAGGCACCAACAATCAATATATATCACTGTATATAAATGGGCCCTAGATAAATGGAAAATGTTATCTATCCCTTCACTTCAGTGTATATGCCATTTATGTGCATGTATGTCTTGCAAAATTAGTTCCTTTCAGTATCTATAATTTATGTGTGGCACGCATATAAAAAAAATTTAATGTAAATGTGTGTTGTACATATACATGTGTGTGATGTATTGATACATAAATATTGAAGTTTTTGAACTCGAATCCATTTGGTTTGTGGCTGTGGACAGGAGTCGACAATTGGGGCAGCGTTTTTCTCACAGACACTTGCTGTGAATGATGCCACTGTGAAATTTGAGATCTGGGACACGGCTGGACAGGAAAGGTACCATAGCTTGGCACCGATGTACTACCGAGGAGCTGCTGCAGCAATCATTGTGTATGATATTACAAATAGCGTATGTTTTTTTTCAACAACTGTTCTAAATTTTTAAGCTGAGCTTTTTGTTAATAGAATGGTGTTTCTCCTTCAGAGAAGAGAAATAAGAGTGCATCATAAAAGATGAGGAACTATGACTTGCAAGGGAAAGAGAAATTTATAATGAGAAAAACCATAACGCATATGTGTGAGAATGAAACAAAGAAGGATATATTAACTCCTTTTAAGAGGCCGAAATGGCCTCTAAGACCAAACAAGAGATTACATCTTAAAATTTTGTCTCATCTTTGAGAACAGAAAACTAAAATAAATGTAACTAATTAAAAAGTAAATAAAAATAGAATTAAGTCGTGACTAAAGAATCTCTTCATCTATACACGTAAGGTTCTCAAGTCAGATATATATCGTGTTTTTTGTCTTCAAAAGATCTCTAGCATAGGTTAATCCAGAATGGAGAGGTCTTCGAAGCAAGGGAAGCACCTGTGATGGCGGGAGATAATGATCTGTATTTGTCGATGACAGGTTGATGGGATTGTGGTTCATGAGGCTGGGGCATACACTCATGAACAACTGCTATTTCCCAACCTATTGTAATCCCTTTGCAATGTGCTAGTTGGGAGCCTGTTTCTATAGCCATTAATTGACTTGTAGCATGAGTAGGAGTGATGGGGCTAAAAAATGCTATGGCCGTTCTTTGTTGATGAGCTTGTGTAGCTGTATTATTGTTGTCCTTCAATAACTTGTCCCTGTGTCTGTTCAGCTCTAGCAAGAAAAGCCCCGAGCAAGGTTGGTCCTCATTTTCCATTACCTTGCTAGTGGGCCAAAGCCTTGGTTAAAGAGGCATGGGCATCTCCCTCTTATTTCCATTACCTTGCTAGTTGCCAGATTCCACTCCTTAATGATACGATTGGCAATTTCTTTCTTATAGTGGTATTTGTGCATATCTGCCTACCTCAATCTCTAAGTTGATGTATGTCCATATAAGAGGGCCCGATGACGAATCCAACCTCTGATGTGTGCAAAAAGTGTCTTATAGTGGCCCATCTTCCTACCAAGAGATGTTATGGGGCTGATGGTCGTGTTAAGATGGGGACAATGCAAACTATATTGGAGTGGGAACAATGCATATTATGTTTATGCCATGTGAGTAAAACCATTGCTGTTTTTCAGCATACCAGCGATGAATATCTCCATGTTCAGCAAGTTGTTTTGATGACATGAATGCCAACCTTGAGTACCTTTGTTTAGGGAATCCCAAAGCCGTCGGACACTACTCACGGATTATTGGGGCTGCTCCCATCTCTGCCCAGATTATGCCAAGATTATATCATGGGGCACCGATGCTTTGCTTCTAATCATGTGGGCAATAATTGAGACTAAAGGTCTCTAAAAATCCTTCCAGTTATTTAGCTTTTTAACACGTGGTCCCGACTCCCCAGTTTCGACTCCATAGAGTAGAGTTGGTGTGACAAATGTATTGAATAGCCACAATTTAGTTCGTGGTTTTTGTATCTCAAAAGAACCAAGGCTACATATCCTCGAGAAGTCGAGCACAACAAGCTTTCCGTAAGGAGAACCAAGGTGCAGTGAATGTTACTTCTAGGTACGTGTAGGATAGGATCATGTTTGTGATACCCTTTCAATCTCCCAAGAAGAATTCTGGTTCTGATATTGTTAGCCATGTTTGCGTGGTGTTAAACACCATCACTTTAGTTTTATCCATGTTAACCGAAAGGTCTTTGTCCGCACAAAATATTTTTAAGGCATTTTGATGTCTTTGTAGTCCTTCCGGAAGTTGGAGATCAGCACAATATCATCAGCATATAGCAATATTTGTATGGCTATACCTGCTAGGCATGCTTCCAAACTGCCAAATCTTTCTATGTAATGTGACACCTCATCTATTAAGAGGTTGAGGAGAGTGGGTGATAGTGGCCATCCTTGTTTAATTCCAATTATGCTAGTTCACAGCATCCGACAACCCATTGGGAGACTGCACCGTTCCTGACATGGATTTATGTATGATACAGTGCCTAGATTCCCCATTGCATATCTATAGGGAGTCCCAAGGCCTTCTAGCTGTTGCATTAGCCAAGCGGGTGGTACAGTGTTGACTTTTCAGAAGTTCAGAAAGCAGCAATAAACCCTCTTTCTGGCCTCTGCACTCCTCAATAAGGGCTCGGAGGGTCAATATGTGATCCAAAGTTGTGAACCTGTTCCGAAAGTCTGCCTGTCCAGCTGAATGGCAGCCATTTCTCTCTGCTCATAAATTCAATTCTGACTCTAGGATGGAGCCTTATAATTTGCCAAGTAAAGGTGTGTGCTAGAAAAGGAAGCAAGATGTCACAGGCATAGATAAAGTGCTCACCCACCAATCCATCATGATCTTGGGCCATCCCAAACTGTAACCCATCAATGGAATTTGTTACATTTTGTGGAGTAAAAAAGCTGGATTCATGTGGATGTGACCCATGTGGGTGGGAGAGGGGGGCCTGCCCAGGGATATCATATAGTACTTTGCATATTCATGCCACAGCTGAGGTGAGGTCAGCTGTGTAATAGATTGCCTCTCATTAAACATTTTTCATGCTCTTGTACTGTCTTGTCCTAGGAACAAGTGATACACATGACCTTCAAATTTAGCTAAATATGATCTCTTCTTCTTACTCATGAGACATTGAAAAGTTGATCTTGCTTGTTTGTATATAAATCCCCCGAGTTACTTCACGTTGCAAGCATCTTCTTGTAGCATGACATTCCTCAACATACCAACTATTTTGTACGAGTCTTGACCAGGTTTGGGCTCATTGCCTATTATGTGGAGAAGCGTGTTTGTGGCTCCTTTATTCAATGACTTGGTCAATCCTTGTGCAACTTCATCTAGCTGTGAAAGGATCCAATTTTAGAATGCTATTATATACCCCACAATTATACAGATTAACTGTCTCCAGAGTTAGTTGGTATTTAGCTAGCTCAATATCTCTTTTAGTATAGACATCCCTTGTGCATCCACCCTTCATCTCAACGCTTAGATATGCATGATCTGCTGCCAAATCAATAGGTCTAGCAGAGATAGTGTATTCTGTTATTTCGGGATAAGAGACCTGCTTGCACCTACTTTTGGGTTCCTACATGTCAAAGCATCTGATCTGGTTCATTCTTACAAACCGTTATATATCCCATGTGCACTTTCCAAGGTGAGAAAATGTTTGCCATATTCTGTTACTCCACTCATATCTTGAGCTTGCTGCTTTAGACCAACTTCTTCTGCCATAACTTCTCTGTGCATAGCCTTACTGGTATCAAACATAGTTGTTTGTTCATCATTGTTCAGGCATTGATGTTTTCTATTAGTACTATTTTCCCCATAGCAGAAAATCTTATGATATCATCATATAATTGTAGATATGGTGATTCTCCGAGAGATGCAAGCCTTGAATATAACAAATTGCAATGTATAGTTCCTTAAGGTTCCCTCTCTTGATTCGTATCCATAGGTACAACATGCACTCTATCGGGGAGCTGTTTTTTGTACAACACAGCCACTCCTCCAGAGCCGTAGTGCTTCCTGATATGTGGTTGGGGACATGTAAGGTAGCGTAATCATATAAAAGGGGTCAAAAGTGTTAAGGACTTTGGGATTTGAAACGGTGAGAGATGATCAATAGGAGTACTGAAGGAGGAAAAGCGGAGCATCCTTAGTGTGGAAAATTTTGGCATTATTTGCTACTTCCATTGTGAATGTTATCATCTTGTTGATCCCATCTTTCCGTATTGAGGCAACCAATGGGCGTGAATGAGTAGGTGCAAGGTATTGCACAAGTGCATCAAACATCAAGTAGGTTGAACATTGTGTGCAGATAAAGCAGTCACAACCCATGAGCAGCTAACACATTATTCCTGACGACATGTTCGTCTATCTCTGGTACATTGAGGCAACCAAGATCCCATGTTTTCTTTTTCTACGCAATATTCAGCCTGCCCCTGGTTTTATTTTGAATGTGTGTGAACATGTGTGGATCAGTGTGATGGCACAGCTATCTCTCTTATGCAGACCTGATGTAAGCTTGGGCACCAGCAAGCCACCCTCACAATTTTCCCAACATTGACTGTTAATGCAGCCTGCTCCCTCCTATAGTACTCAAACTTATATCTATGTTTGGCAGTCCTCCATTTCTGGTTGATGGCTTTCAATGTGGTGGAATAAAATGTTTATATATTCTCGTGTATCTTTGTTTTCTTCAAGGAGATGTTTGGATCTCCTCCATTCTTGGTTGATGGCTTCCAATGTGGCCCAATGAAATATGAATACATGCTCTCATGGTGTGTGGAGTATAGTGTACAAGGCAGAGAATCATGGATAGCAAGTTTTTTTCCTTCTCACAAGGGGCTTTATTTTCATTGCCATTTGAGGAAGCTAGACAATGAGTCATTTGTTAGCTATAGTTTCAAGTGCAAGCACGGTACATTATTTTAGGCAAATAACTTCACATACTTGTGCTCTCTACCATACTCAAGAAGGACGTGATTAGGCGAGGGTAAACTGCGACTGATTATGCATGTTGCAAGCACAAACTCATAATATTTACAAGAGGAATTATTGCAACCATTTCACCCATCCATTTTCCTAGCAAAAGTTTGTTTTTTGAATTATGTCTGGGTCAAAAGGTATTTTCTCCAAACTATTGGATACAAAAAGTTAACATGATTTATGAATAAGGAAACTTATACCTATGCGAGCGTTTTTTGGTTGGGTAGGTGCATTGAGAGGTAGACATTATTGAAAGGTGTTTTTATCTGTAGATCTTTCCACTCTTAAGAAAATGGTTTTTCTTGGAGAGAGAGAAGGATTGCAATTTATCCAAGCATAATATGCTGACACATGTTTTCAACTTGCTGTGTGGAATGACCCACTAATTGCCTTAAGCGACTTGTGCAGGACTCATTTACCCGAGCAAAGAAATGGGTACAAGAGCTTCAGCGACAAGGTATTTTCCATTGACTTAATTTATAATCAATGAACATCAAGCTTGTTCTGCTATGTATAACTGTTTTTGTTGTCAGAACTGAGAACATATGAATGATGAAAAATGTAGTTCTAGTTTATATCATAAATTGAAAATTAGTAGTTGTAACAAATTACAATGTCAAAAGATTGTGATTGTAATTACATAATTAGACAAACCAGAGCTGCATAAATTTACTTAAACTTAGATCATATAAAGTGCACATCTTGCATTTTATTTTAGCTAAAAGTAAAACCCATTCGTCTCTTCTGCACCCAATAAAGGAAATGCAAACCTTGTGATGGCATTAGCGGGAAATAAGTCGGATTTGGCCTCAAAACGGAAAGTAGAAGCAGAGGTAATACCTTCTTTAGGTTCTTTTTTTCTTTTGACGAATTTTCATGTTTTGATCAATATATTCTAACATAAAATTATGATTCTTTATGTTTAGGAAGCACATAAATATGCCGAAGAGAATGGATTATTCTTCATGGAGACTTCAGCTAAAAGTGCACACAATGTGAATGAACTATTCTATGAAATTGGTGTGTAAAAACCATACACGTTTGCTGCTATATATGTTTTGGAATTCTATGCATGATGGCAATAGGTGCGTGTTATAATTGTTTCTTGTAATATCATTGATTCTGTCTATGCAGCAAGGAAGTTGCCCAAGGCTCAACCTGTTCAATCTGCAAGCGGGATGCTCTTAGGTGACAGAGGAACTCAAAGAGCTTCGAGTTCTTGTTGCTCATAAAAATATGAAATCATTTGAAAGTGATAGTGGTATAGATGTATATGCTCTGCTTACATCTCCATTTGTAATTATTAGTTTATGAACCATCAGTCAGTCATCTACCTCTGGATACCAACTTATACGTGAACAAAAATTCTTTGCTAAAATCACCTTCTCGAGAAGGGAGAGGGTGTTTTCTTTGTTTGATTGATGAAATTGCTTGCATCTTGCCCCAAGTTGCCGAAAAGAAGCAAAACCCCGCTATAAAGTAGTTATTTTATGAAGAATAAACAAAGCCATTGAATTGTATGAAGATCTTGATTATGTAAAGACAAATTATGAAATTGAAGAAATCCCATGAGTACATGTCTTTATTTATCACCTCAAGATGCAGCATGGTACGTGTGCTAACTCTTTAAATGACATTCTTTATAAAAGCTATGTTTCCTTTTTCTTTTGTAATCAACCTTGTTGCATGGAATCCTTACATTTGCTTGTGTGCTTTGGCGAGCCCAATTTTAAGAGTTTTTGTGTTCTCTTTTCATTTTGCAATATGCTCAGGTGAGCCGTTTTATTATTAGCTATTTCTATCATTGCTCTTGAATCTGCAATTAATACTTGGGAGGGTGTACATTGGATTAAATGTCTGTTTTTTACTTCTAAATTTATAGATCCAGGACATTTATTTCTGTTGTGTGAGACATTTCCTGTTTCTACAACTTGATTTGGAATCAAACATTCAGTGGAGAACCTACTTGATTGGGTTAAATTAAGATTAACTTAAGAATTGTTCTCATATGTAGGGTCTTATCTCCTAAACCCTGTTTGATAAGGTTAAATTAAAAATCATTCTCATAAGTAGGGCCTCATCTGCTAAGCCATGCAACCCTTATTAACAAGCCATCTTCCTTAGCTCAAGTCCCTAATGGTTATGCTCAACACTTCACATGCACTCAGGAATTCTTGGGACATCTGACCTTATCTATCTCATTGGGTTCACTAGAGCTAGCACATATTGTTCTTGATGAAATCTGTATAGCTATTTGTCACGTCATACAACTTGGATAACTGCCTCATGGAGGGTGATTGGCTCAAGTATATTGTTCGTGATGAAATTTGTATAGTTACTTGTCACATCATACAACTTGGATAATTTCCTCATGGAGGGTGACTGGCTCAAGTATATTGAGCTCTTGGATACATTGTTTTGGAGCCCACAATAGAACTAGTTGAGAATTTGTTGTTATCCCCATTCACATCATTGGACAAAGTTGTGAATGTAAATATTGTCCCTGATCTTTGCAGTAGGGTGTAAAGTTTGTTCACTAGGGATTACATATTTGTTGCAATCATCAAAGGTTGCTTCGAAATCAACGAGAACAGCTAAAAATCTTCCGAAAAGGACAATTTTTTCATCAATGGCATGAAGCATGCTTGCATTGAGCCAACCATGAGTGAGCCAACAAGTACAACCAGCCTAAATTTGTTAAGAGTATCTCCCCAATTGCAAAGAAAATGAGTAGAAATCCCCATATTGGGGCTCAGTTGCCACCAAATTTGTTGAAGATGTTGATCTCAAGCTCTAGAGGTTCCCCAAATCTAGAAGTTGATGTCATAGATATGTTTTTCAAAGCTCATGTAGGGACTCCTTTAGAACGCTATCCATAGTTGACGTTGCCAAAGGACTGCCATAATTTGGTCGAGCTCAATGGCTAAGTTTGATGTGATGATGGTAGGACAAGAAGAAAGAGAAAATGTATTAGAAGAAGATGATGATGAAACTTCCACAAAACAAGATTTGGGGACAATACAAAAAGCTTGCATTGAATGATGTGTTTTGATCTTCTTGAAATTAACTCTACTGAAGACCCCCTTTTATATAATCAAGAAGCCATGCATGAATCATTGTGCAACCTGAGAGACTTACATGTGACAACCCACAAATACACCCTCTCTCAACCTTATAATAACACTTACTCTCTAATTCTTTCATTAGTTAGATTTCTCATTTAGGTCATGACACCAGGAGCCTTTGGTGTTTGGACTATCCCCTTCATTATGGCATCCTAAGATATTGTTGAGACTTTGTTGGTGTGAGGCAAAGGTTTTGATGAGATGTAGTTGGGATTGGGGAATATTCAATTACATGTGGCAATCTTCTTGATAATAAACTATGGTGAATATCCCCCTTTTATACAAATCAATAAGCCATGAATGAATAAACCTCCAACCTTAGAGACTTACACATGGCAAGCATAAATACACCCTCTCAGCTTTACAATAACATATCCTCTCTAACATTTTACACTAGTTAGATGTCGCATTCAAGTCGTGACATTGGGAGCCTTTGGGTTTGGGCTACCCCCTTCATTAGGGAATAATGTGGAAACGACATTAAGACTTTGTTACCGAGGCAAAGTTATCTTCTTTCATATTTGTTCGTGTCAACAACCATTTTGGTAAAATTTGGCACTTTGTGAAACTATTGGTATTTTATGTTTGTCTCTTGTCCTTAACTTGAGTGTGGTTAAGCATATCGTTCTTTTTTTAACTAATTATTCATTTTTTATCGTTAATATTCAATTTGTAATAGAGTAGATGGGATTTATATCCCAAACAAGATAAAAACTTATTATTCCATCAAAAGGTAGTAAGCCACAATATGTTAAGGTAGGCAACAACCTCTTACCCATGAGACGTGTATCTTTTTTTCTTTCTTTCTTTTCTTTTTTTCCAAAAAAAGAATATACTCCATTAGTTAAAATATGCACAAACTCGATCTCTTTCTCGAGTAGGCCGTGCCAAGACTATCCTATCCTACATAAGAGATCGTGCTTATTTATCTTACACTTTCACATATGTCTCTAGCCATCCTTTCATACACATCACCTACATTCACTATCCCATATGCCATGTCTTTCACGCCCCTCGTTCAACTATTGGGAGGGGGGAACAACCATTTGGGTACTTCATACTTCCATAGTATATCCATTCCATTTGTTGCGGCCATCGGTGTAGTACACCATTGCTTTCGAAAATTCAGCCTCATTAGTTCTCCAGCATCATCAGTACCATCAATCTTAGTGTAGTTCAGTTGTTAGTGTAGTTATTAATGTGTGCCAGATTAGCTTAATCGATTCAGTTGGAGGGCATTTGTGTGCTGAAAATACCCTGGTACACCTTGTTGTCCATATACACCATATAGTAATGGGGGCAAGCAACGTCCAAAGATCTCCAAGTTTTTGATTATGTGCACAAGCTGTAGGTACCCTATTGTCAGTGATCAGCCGAACAATGCCATTCTCCCTTCTGTACTGAGCATCACATATGTTATCGTATTACGCCACATCATCCTCAAGACAAATCCAGCAAGCATGTCCCCAATTGAGGGTGAACAAACTAGAGGCATGGCAAATCAAACGTAGTGCCCTTCCCCATACAGCCATTGCCTCATGACATTCCCATAGACAATGGGAAATGCTTTCTATCTGTCCACATGCAATACATCTAGGGTTTACATTGGGGCCTTTACCCCACATCCCTTCCGACAAGGCTCTATGTGCACTAAGCCATAAACACATCATTATCTTGCGGTCATATCTGTTATGTCATATCATTTTCCATAATTTATCTACTCTCATTTCACTAATGCCCTCCTATATCCAAAATTTCTTTGCCGCAATCTTGTCATGTTCTTGTTCTAGAATAATTTGCCTCCCAATCTTCGTGTTATACCTGAAAAATTGAACCAGCTTTTCCCCATCAGTTCGTCCTTGAGTTCTCCAAAAATACATCGTTGGGTCCCATGATAGCTTATCCAAATGCCCTTCTATAGGCCAACACATTGTCGCCGGTGTGATCTCCCTTAGCTTAGGGTCAATAATCATATTCTTGCCATTTTTTGCGATCAGCCTAATCAGCCTTTCTCTTTGAAAGGTTGGTTGCTCAACTCTTACCATTCCGTGCTCTAGTTTGTAGTAGCATACCTCATTTGATTCTACTTTCATTCCCTTAATGCCAATTAAACAGTTCTCAGCATCTATAAGTCCTGTCCACGCAATTTCATATGTGTATCTTGTTTTGTTTTAAAACCTCTTCAATTCATTTACTTTTATCATGACTTGACCAAATAGAAAACATCATAGTCCATGGGTTACATATTTCATTTACCATGTTAAAATCCCTATCCTTTTTGTGCAACACATTGCACATAAATAGCTCAAGCAAGTATGGGAAGGGGCAGTATTTAGTCACCTTGAAAAGTTTTATTTCTACATGAGAGTTCTACATTAGGATGCATATCACCAGTTCAGATTCGAGTAGTTTTTTTGTTCTTTGGGGAAGTGTGGATTTTAACATTCATCTCACATCTAAATTGCATTTCATCTTTCTAACCTTGTTGGCCATTATTTAGTCCATAGACAATTGAACAAAGTGGGCCATATTAGTAATAATAATGTTTTAGGGAATACTTGTTAGATGCATAACAATAACTTACCTTTGTTCATAGTTTTCTATACCCAAAGATAAGAGTGTGAGGGTTAATCGAGAATGTAAAAAAAGGAGGATTACTTTTAATCCTAGGGATCGAGACAACCCGTAAAGGTCAAGTGTGAACTTGTTTGGGGCCTTAGGTTTGGCTATAAATATGAGGCCTAACAATCCTCGTTGGACACATTATTCGAATAGGTCAAGACTATAGTTTTTGGTGAGTAGACTCTTGTGACGAGCGCACCAATACGAGGTATGATTAGACTCCATAGTGGTGGTATGGGACGCCATTTTAGGATTAGGTCCATCTCAATCCCTTCGTTCAAGCGTGGTTGAGTGGATCGGGACCGTTCTTTCTGTCTCTTTCTCATTAATATCTTATTTATTTCCTTATTTTATGCTTACATTAGAAATAACCTCGAACAATACTAAATTCCAATGTTGCGTAAATCTCTAATTCCATATCACTTTGAGCTTGACATCGAGTAACGTCGACTCTAATAGGAGAGGGTGGGGATGGGATTTTTTAGAGCCTCCTCTTGTTTTACCACATGTAAGCATCAAATGGCAAAGGACTTCTCATTGAATAAGTTAATGAATATCTTCCTCTCATAGTTGAATTCTAGTTCTAATGACTTCCGCATCTTGATTTCTTAATGCATAACTAGCTTGAACCTCATCCAACCTTTTTGAGTTCAGAGCATTGTAATGCCATAAATCGCCCCAAGTTGATAGCATTGACGTTCAAAGATTATGTACTTCTAATCCACCTTTGTTTATTAAATAAGAGGGTTTTCTTTGTTAAAAAACAATTTGCATGAAGCATTTAATGCTTGAAAAGCAATCTCCAAAGTTCAAAGCATATGCAATGTAGAAAATTATTTTGAAATCCTTACTAAATATTCAACTAGAAGAAAATAAAATAAAAGGGAAATAGAAATATCCAAATTTTGCATTGACAAGCATCACAAGAAAACATTATGGCTTCTTGGATACATAAATGCATTTGATATATTTGACAAAGAAACACTACATTAATATTAACATCAATAATCGAAGGGTTTATTCAAATTGCTTTTGCTCAGAGACTACAGCGAGACCTAGCAATTGGAATGTCTTTTGTAAACACCCCCCAAATGACAAATGAGCACAACTCATCACACCATTTTTGTATACGTAAATTCAGTTGCACACGTTAATTGTAAAATGAACAATGGACTAATTGCTTGTAGATTCTGGAGATTCATCCTTTTTAACCTACAATCTCACATTGAGGGTGTTAATTGTGTGGATGGTACAAGAATTTAAATGCTTCTTTACATCATACAATTGCATTCATGATATTATTTGAATATCATTGACAAACTCAATCTTTTCATAGTAATTGCATGAAACTTTTACCATGGGCGATTGAGAAATATTTTGTGATGACATTATTCTTAGATATTGATTGAGATGTAGTGAATGCATCTTTTGATTCCAACATATTGAATTATGCATGTAAATGGGATGTGGAGTAGGGATGATGGTCATCCCTCGTTTAAAAATAGGTATTTTAGTCAAAATCATAATAATTGACTGCCTATAGTTTCCCGTGTTATCATAAGGGTTGTCATGAACATTGCTAGGATTTCAAACTTTATGCACAACAAACGTGTGCCTACCATAAGCCCACATGTTATGTTTGGACATCCATATTCTAGGTCACACTACCTATAGAAGAAAATTTGGAGGTAGCTTTTAGCGTTGTGAATCTAAAATAATGGGAGAATCTTGCTAATATAAATATAACAAACATATGATGTCTTGAACATCTAGGCAACAAGCGATTTTGGAGTAAGTTGTTTTTATTGTTGAGACAGCATTATTCTCGTTCTATTTTCTCTTGGGGTGCAATATTATGGGGTGTCCTTTTATGGAGATGTTATGAGGTATGAAAGTACGCATGTTTCTCATGTCTTTCACTTTTTCCATGGACACCTTGTTATGTTTGGACGTCCATATTCTAGGTCACACTACATATAGAAGAAAATTTGGAGTTAACTTTTAGCGTTGTGAATCTAAAATAATGGGAGAATCTTGCTAATATAAATATAACAAACATATGATGTCTTGAACATCTAGGCAACAAGCGATTTTGGAGTAAGTTGTTTTTATTGCTGAGACAACATTATTCTCGTTCTATTTTCTCTTGGGGTGTCCTTTATTGAGATGTTATGAGGTATGAAAGTACGCATGCTTCTCATATTTTTCACTTTTCCCATGGACACCTCTATCTCACCTCATTTCCATCTTCTATTCGACGGTTCAAAATTGAAAATCTGGTTATTTGGCATCCTATTAGGCTCTTTGGATAATATGGAAAGCAAGATGTGGTGTTGTTTTTAACAATGCTCACATACATCTCCGCACCATGCTTATTGCATTCTAGATGTTATTTGTCCACACAATATGTGATCAATATGATGATTTGCAAGGTTCGACTGATGTTCTATGGCAACGTCAAGTGGCCTTTAAGAAACAATGGCAAGGGCTTCACTTATTTTCGGATACAACTTCTGGTCTAAGGTGGAATTATACCATACCTTCTTTTTTGGTGCATAGCTCGTAGTTATTACTCCACTTGTTTCACATATGACATCATCTGTTTGATCATATGCTTATACTAGCCTTTGTATCATAGAACTGAGATGAAAGATCTCCTTCTATTTTCTCTATGTACAATTCTCAACTAATATATTAAGGTGCATCTATTTATTTATTTTTAAACATCTAGGCAACAAGCGATCTTTTAATAGTAAAATCACGATGATAATTTCTACCTAGAAGAGAAGTACAAATGAATAACATTGTATACTTGTCAAATGAAGCAAAGTAGTTTAATATAATTTTGTGGTAGGGAAGGGTTAGAAACATGATAATCACAATGCAAAACTTACAAACAACTTTTAAACGCCTTGGCATACTAGGTTGCTACCAATAACCCCACTGAACGGAAGGACACATTATCTTATTGTCTATAAACATAATGACACAATTGATACAACCATTTGGAATACAATGGACATACGATTAAATTGTTTATGTCCATGTCTCCCACCCTCTAACAACAAAAATCAATTGCACCATACCTGAGACATTTTCTCATTTGTAGAACTCATGAACAATAATCGCCTTATTAACTTCATAATCTTATTGCCATCCATTGCAATTGTGCATATCCCTTACAACATAGATGCCTTTTTGTGGGTGCACCCCATAAGGATGGTTATCCTATAGGCAATGGATTTTTTTTTTCTTTGTGAAGATTAGGAGTTTTTGTAATCCCTTTTTTTTGTCAAAATATAGGAATTTCTAGTTTGCTTATTTTATTGTTCAAATTATCCTCGTTGATTTCAATCTTCTCATAGAATAGCTCATTCCACCTTGTTTTTCTCTTTTTTATCATATAATAAGCACATAAATTCCTTCATATCTTTTTTGGTGTTAGTTAATTCTTACCACATCCATAGAGGAGTAATATTTGTGCATTTCAACTTCAGCGTATAAGAATGAACACATCTCATTTAGATCAAACATCGAGACATAACATTATTGATGCATCTCGTTTGAGAATAGAAGTTATATCTACACACACATTTTTTATATGCGTTTTTATCTCATAACATGTAACAACATATATGTCCCATCTTAGTCAAACATGTAGATATACCTTAACTTAGATGGATCTCATTCTTTGGAGGGTATACATGAAATCTTCTTACACCTTTTTTATGATGTATTTTTGGTCCGTATTAATGTACTTTGGCATCTTTTGTGCATGTGTGCGTGTTGCGTGTTGCGTGTGTGTGCGTGTGTGTGATCTCTACAAATCATTAACTTTCTTCTACAAGAACCTTGATTGTAGAATATACATATGTTCTTTGAGGTTCTCATGTTAAAAACCTCACATTTTTAAAGATCTCTAAGTATTGCCTTTAAAGTAAAGAGAGGTTGTCCATTTTGTACTTGTTTCTATCAAGGTGAAAACCTAAGATAATCAAATTTTTCCAAGAAAACATTCATTCAATGTTGCAGTTACAATCTCGTTATTAGCGCCATTAGGGCCTTATACTATACCTTCCTTTAGATCACATATCAACTACAATGTAGATGTATTAGTGTTGTCAAAAAACCTATTCTTAGTTGGCGTTACGTTATATAGGGTAGGGTGACTCTCAAAATTCCTAACGCAAATCCCAATGAAGAGCATCTCTTAGAAGTTATTTGTTTGATCTATAGTGGCACTTACCATATGTGATTGGGCCGTTTGTGACCCCTATCCTATATTATGATAATTATAACTTTGGTGGTTTACACCTTCCTCTATCTAATTTATCACAAGATTGTTTTGAAAATATTTATGACACTTAACATCTAGGTCATACAATCATATACCAATTGCTTCAGTAGTCGTATATTTATTTATTTATATGTCTACAACATATTGCTCATCCACCTATGTCGTTTAGTATCATCTACCCTAATAGTAATGAATAATGATCACCACTTACAACCTATGCATTGGTATTGAACTTTGTTAGTTAGAAACACCTTATCATCCCCTTAATCTTATTTGCACGTCTCTATTGGTGCATTAATGCAATATATAATGATTAAGACATACTTTGTCTTAATGCTCCCTAGTTGGAATATGTACCCTTTGTTTCCAAATTGGCTATGATTGTTGGTGAAGTAGTGAGTCGCCTCCATTATATTATAATCTATTATAAAAAGGTTGACAACGAATATTGTCTCGCCATTATTGACAATGGCAGAGGCCAACTTACTCTTCTAGTAATAACTTCTATTACAAGTGACAAGAGAATGTTAATGTGCAAAATACTTGATGACAATAAATACGATTCTTAAATGTGGTCAATGTAGTAGAGGGTCATAGAGAGAGAGAGAGAGAGAGAGAGAGAGAGAGAGTCTTTGGATATGTGTATGAGTGCTTAAAGACCACATACACAATTGAGACACGGTCAATGTTTGAACCACATGCCATGGCAAAGTAGTTCATAACCTCCACAATTTCACCCAAAAGAGGAACACTTTCATAAGGCAAAAAAGCTTGCACAACAAAGCCAAAGGCCTAAGCAACAAACATCATTGTTGTTTGTTTGCGAGAGAAGGTCATGGGATGGGTCACTTGCAGGGTAAGGCCAAATTGTGTCTTAGGAAGATGGGGTGAGTGAGTGGAGGCATAAGGTGAAACCGTCATATCAACAACATAAGTTGTTTTGTTTGACAAGGAGTTCATTGGAGGAGGGATGGGTTTCGCTCCTCAAGGGGGTAAGGGCCAAAAATCGTTACGGGCATATGTTGCTCCTGCTCCTACTCTTGCTCCAATTGTTGTTGGTGGTTGGTTGTCGTTGTCACGCAAAGGTCAAGGGATGGGACAAACGCCCGAGGACGGAGCCAAAAAAGTCGTGCTCGTTCTGCGGTTATTGCTATAAAGTTAGAATGGTGGGCGCGTGTGTGGGGCCAAAGATCTCTTCGACACACTACTGTGACATGCCCCTTGTATCTATCTATCTATCTATCTATCTATCTATCTGTGTTGGTGGTGGCCGTGAGGCACATCATGATGAGCCATGCGTGACCCATAGACACATACATACATTATACATATACATAGTCTATAGATATATATAATATACAATAAAACATACATACATACATACATATGTACATACATACATACATATGTACATATATATGTATACATATATATACATATATATATGTGGGCGCCCAAAGCGTTGACAATAATCTCATCTGACTCTTGCATTTAATGTTTTCTCTTAACTGTCATGCATGTCGTTTGAGTATGGAGATGGCCCAAACAATCACACTATCTCTGTCTCTCTCTCTGTCTGTCTGTCTGTCTGTCTGTCTGTCTGTCTGTCTGTCTGTCTCTTCCTATATGTATGTATGTATGTATGTATATGCCATATCTCCAAAACCTAAACCCTGAGATTAGCACTCCAGAAAGAAGAAGAAAGGAGCAAAGTACATACTATATACTATACAATTACTGCCACTGCCATGGCTTCTGTGTATCCTCCTCTAGTAGTGAACTTCACCTCTAATGTTATCTTCTTCTTCTTCCTCCTCCTCCTCTGCCAGCAGCTGCCTTGCTCTGCATCCCTAAACCCTAAACTGCACAATGCTACCGCCTCATCGCCCGGCAGCCTCTCATTCCCCCCCCTTTCTTCGTCTTCTTCTTCTGAATCTTCTTCTGAATCTTCTGCTTCTGCTTCAGGATTAGCGGAAGAGGGCGGGCGTTATCATCAGAATGGACAGCTTGCCCATTTTGTGGAGGAGACCTGCTGGTACAATGACCTGGTCCTCGGTCCCCTGCTGCCCCATCGCCTGAGGTCCACCATCCCTCGCCCTCTCCAGAGCTGGCTGCGCAGCTACATCGCAGGCCTCCTCGTCTACTTCGGCTCTGCTTCCCTGTGGTGCCTCTACATCTATGGCTGGAAGAGGCATGTCTACTTCCCTGCAGGTAATTCACACCCATCCTGTGTCTAATTGTTTCCACTAACCTCATCTTTTGTACACTAACCCCTAAACCCTAACCCTAAACTGTAGGTTCAAAACATCACCCCTAAACCCTAAAACTGTAGGTTCAAACATCACCTCTAAACCCTAAACCTTAAACTGTGGGTTCAAAACACCACCTCTAATGAATGTGTACATGACACTGCCAAATGTGTTGTCGGATGGCCACCGATCGAAATGTATCCATTGAAACCCTACCCAATCCCGAAACCCTAAAACTGCAGGTTCAAAACATCACCCCTAAACCCTAAATTGTGGGTTCAAAACACCATTTCTAATGAATGTGTCGATGGCACCGCCAAATGTGTCGTATGACCACCGATCATAGGAATGTATCCATCGAAACCTCGCCCAAAGACCATCTTGTTTAATCATCCATAGGTCTTTGGTTCTCTCATAGGTGTTTAATCATTCACTCAAATGCCCTTTTGAATCTCCCCACTCCTACACCTATAGTGCACTATGTCACATGGTCCTAAGCCCATCCCTAACAATCGTGTCATGTTTGTTGGTTATCTCATAGGCTTATCCATGGCACACTCTTAAGTGTTCTCTCATATCCTTCCCATCTCATAATTGTGTTTTTCTTTCTTTCTTTCGTGGCAATCGCTGGATGGTCCAATTCATCTAGGTGGTGATACCATGCCATCCAAAGAAGCCGTGTTCCTACAAATTTGGGTCAGTATGAAAGCAATGCCCATCTATGTCATGTTGCCGGTGTTCTCCGAATACATGGTCGAGAGAGGATGGTCACGATGCTATTCGAGTATACATGAGGTCGGGTTGTTCCGCCATGTCATCTCAACGTTTCTATACCTAGCATTGGTCGAGTTTGGAATCTATTGGGTGCACCGACTTCTACACGATTGCAAGGCTCTTTACAAATGGCTACATGCAACACACCATATCTACAACAAAGAAAACACACTCTCGCCATTCGCCGGTATGTGCACACTTTTCTTTCTATTTGTTAGAGGATGCCTTCCATTCCTATTATCTCCCAGTGGAGTTCTTTGTCATCTTTGTTGTTTGGAAGCTCTCCATCCCCCACAAATCACATTTTGACCTTGAAAAGGTTATGAATACCCCTTGTTTTACCCAATAAATGAGAGGTGTTGTTCATATGTTGATCTAGACAATTGTACGTCTCTTTTTAGTCCTTAAACTATTTTCATTGTTTATTTGATTTATTGAGATTTTTGGGCTCTTATAGGATTGGCATTTCACCCACTCGATGGGTTAGCTCAAGCGCTCCCGCATGCGATATTTATATACCTAGTGCCGACCCAATTGCTCACACATGAGCTCTTATTGTTCATTGAGGGTATATGGACAACAAATATCCACGACTGTATGCATGGGAAGGTGTGGCCTATAATGGGTGCTGGCTATCATACTATCCATCATTCGACATACCGCCATAATTATGGACATTATACTATTTGGATGGATTGGATGTTCGGCACCTTGTTGGATCCTTGTGAACCCAAGAAATCAAAGTCTTTGTAAAATCAAGTTGCCAAGTGAATTATTATATATTCTTCAATGATAAATGAATTGCTTTTTGCTAACTATCAGGATTCACAACAAATGCATAAGTATTGGGTGGCCCCACTATGTCAAGAAATTAATATTCTTTTGTGTTTTTGACGTACTTTTTTCCATATATTGTTTGACATGTATAAAGTCACTCTCAAAAGTGTAGAGCCCACCTATTCTTGTATAGCTTGTATGATCATAAATGTGCTTCGTAGGAAAGCAGGCTCTTAATCGGAGGCTACCTTATACATAATAGAATATTCTTGAAAGTTTCATTCGGGATTGTGGTTAGCATTCCCTTTCAGAGGAAAAGAGTTTTATCCTCATTAAAATATGTAGATAATTTTTTGAATGTGCTTGCAAAAGTTGTATTTAGGAATGCAACAACATGGTGAGTCATGTGATAATTTCAAATTTCTTGTGTTCAAAGTTGTGATTGAGTAAAGGCAAATGTTTTAATGGTTATTGCCTCATATGAGTAAAAACTCCCAAATCTTGGCAAATGAGCCATACTCCATCATTGCCTATATATTTTTCTTCAATAGTCAAGAGGGCCCCATACATTTGAAATAGAGAAATCTAACAAGTCGGTGACATTCCAAGTAGAGAAATGTAGCAAGTTGGGACTCCAACTAGTGTGAAGACATGGCTGAATGTAATTATGTCGCCATCATGGTTTTCTCCAAAATCTCAATCTTTGTACCGAAGTGCAAAATATCAAAGCTTGGTATATTTGAGTGTATTGTCTTGTCATGGTGTTAAATACCTCGTGAGTGATATGATGTGTGCATTAAGAAAGTATGTGATTTTACGCTTTGTTTTACCACTTCCACAAAATACTATATGTATAGTCAAATCACCTTCATGATTCATATTTGAAGTAAAAGGGCTTCTACCAAATATTCTCACTTGTCATGCACAATCAACAAATTGTTGTCACTAGATGGATCCTCCTATATTCCTGGTGTTTTTTCGCCCTTCCGTTATGGCCCAAATACGTATGCCAGAGACATTTTCTCCAAACTACTCAATGCCTCAAAAACTCTTCAAATAAACCATATATTGAAGACATAAAGAGTTATTGACATAATAATCTTCTTGAAATCCTTGCAAAATGATTATTGTGTACACTTTTTGGCCTTCGTCTGATATTGCAAGCTATTACAAGTTACAACATATGAAAGCAAGATAGAATCACACCACAAATAAATTATAACCATCTATTCAAAGCCTCCTACTCAAATCTTGGTTAGTGTATCCATATACTAATGGAATCCACAACGCTTCAACATGAAATAACATATAGCCGAAGGTTTCATGTGCCTCTACTATCAAATCAGATTTAGGATACATGCTAATTTTTATGTTTCCCCCTAAAAGATTCTAAAATAACCATCTATAACCTTTTTGTCCATTTCTCGACTCTCATAAAGTGCTCTAATAAACACCACAAGATTTCAAACAAACGTTGATGCGATATAGAATACAAAGTGATACCATCAAACTAAATCTCTTTGAAGCATCGTAATGCTTCTTCGTTGAGGTTGAAGACCTTGATCAATGTATCTAGAAATCAATGCACCCCAAGACAAGCTTTGATGGATGCATACCTTCAAATAGCTCTCTTGCCAAAGAGCCACATTTAGTATACTTTTCCAATCCCTTCTTTTACATCTCATCACAAATAGTTTGACCCCACGCAATATCCTTTAATGTAGCACAACCTTTCAACATGCCAATTGTTGCATAAGTGGATGGATCTATGCCATCTTTCTTCATGTGTTCATACATGATATCCTTAATTACATCTTAATGTTGTTTAATGCGATAAAGCAAGATCAGTACATAAAATTTGTCAATCATGCCATTCCATAAGGCCATTGATAATCGAGGCATGAGGTACTTTGTGACATTTATGTAACGTACCTATTACTTACATTGTTGCTTGATTACCTTTCCACGTGTAGGGGCAAATGTATATACAAACTTTTACTATCTTGCATATAATTGCATATGCGACTTTCTTGATGCATTCGTCATAAAAGTTTCTTAATT
Organism: Azolla caroliniana; assembly: GCF_043228905.1. Taxonomy (NCBI): domain Eukaryota; kingdom Viridiplantae; phylum Streptophyta; class Polypodiopsida; order Salviniales; family Salviniaceae; genus Azolla; species Azolla caroliniana. Next base: position 6,051,802 of record NW_028230445.1, read on the forward strand.
CTATCATAAGAACATGCACACAAGAATATGCTCAGTGTTGGCCAAATCCTGCACCACAAAAACCTAGTATAACTTCATCATTAAAACTTCAAATTCCCCTTTCTTAATATTAACTTAAAGCCTTTGGTAATGAGGTGAGTGTTGTGGTTAGGCCATTCATCTCGCACGATCTTCAAAACATTGGATCAATTTATAAGAAGGGCCTTCTGACCATCAAGAATTTTTTCACCTTACGTTGTCCTTTGTCTTCGTAGCATAAATAAAAATTGAGGGTTCATCACAATCAAGGCATGCATTGTGTTGGTTTCAAGAGGAATAACTTCCCTGGTAAGCTTTTGGTTCGTTTGCTTGTTAGTGCATACCATTGTATAATATACATTGGCAAAACATACTCAATGATGCTCTACATGATACATCCACCATGTTTCTTTGATCTATTCCTTTGTCATTGAAAATTACATCGTTAGTTCTCACCACTTTATTAGTTGTGAGATCCTAGAGCCATAATGCATCTTACTATTGGCCATGCATTTCTTCATATTTTGTTTGAGCTTATAACATAACATTTGCATCGAAATGATCAAGATGGTTGTTGGAAGATGAGTGATGTTTCATTTCAAGTTCTTTAAGGATTCCTTCGTCGAGCATCAAGCTTGGTTGATGACATTTACCATTGTTTGATAACTTTGGTGAAAGATCCATAAGATACGAGTCATAAATATATGAGTGTTTAACTCAAAAATTTCATTAACGTTCAAGATGTTTAAGCATCAAAGGGAAACACCCACACTTATGGCTAGCGTAATGGATGAAGGCGACTAAGTAAGCAAACCTTGCACAAATTGTTGCGACATGGGATCACACATAAGGCAAATTGCTCCTCATGATGAGTGGTATGATTAGAATGGATGGACAAGGGGTCTATATCTTGAATGATGAGAAGTCAAGAAAGCAAAAATGGTGCATTCATACGAGGGTGCTCATGTCCACTTGATGTACGCTAGAGGAATTGATAGGATGAATAATTAGGCATTTGAAGCATTGTACTATGATTGGAAACACCTAAATGTGCTATGATTGGAAACACTTGAATTTTTGTGGAGGCATAAGTGCGTGAGATTTTAGACGAAGGATGAGTGATATATCAACAATTTCAACCTCTCATTTTCTTTCCCCAAAACGTGGGACCAAACATTAACCCAACATGAGCTGGCATCATCGTTCGATGATGTCCTCTCATTTGCGAAGTACAAGCTTCTGTTTGCTAAGGAACTCAAGAGGGAGACCCACCCACTTAGCCCCCCCAGCCCCGCCCTGAACACACATGCGCGCGCGTGTGTTACCAGCCGGCAAGGAGTCCAAAATACGGAGTGAAGGAATTAATTAGATACGGTTGTAAATGAGCATAGTGTGGACGGACGGACTGGAAACGGTATGCCGTTCCAGATCCGGACGGATCCCGAATAGGTGCGAGAGGCACCGTTTTGTACTACGGGCCGGAAACCTATTTAAAGGCCCGGAACCCATTGTAATGAGAGCGGATAATTAATAGAGCTTATGTTGTTTATACTTCTGTCTTGATTTCCGTTCTGTAATTACTGTGATATCTTACGCGTGTAATTAACCGAAGCATTCTAATCGTGTAACCTATGTAAGTCGGTGTAATCGTTGAATCTTAATCCTATGCCGTAATCACCCTTTGGTGAAGTGTCTCCGTGACACCTTGTGTTAGGCCTTGTCCGGCTAGAGAATAACAGCGTGCGCAAGCACGCATAGACACAAACTCAGACACACACAAACACAAACACAGACAAACACACATACGTTATTGCTTGTTCCATAATGTCGAACAACGGTTCTTCGTTAAGAGATCACAAAGGAAGACAAGAAGCCCCCGACCAGATATCGTCAATCGGTGTCTACCATTTGTCGAGGAATGGGCCCTCAGCCCCCCCAACCCCTCCCTGAACACACACACACACACACACAAACACAAACAAAACACACGTACGTTATTGCTTGTCCCATAATGTTGAACACCGCTTCTTCGTTAAGAGATCACAAAGGAAGACAAGAAGCTCCCCCGCGACCAGATATCGTGGATCGGTCTCTACCATTTGCCGAGGAATGGTGCCTGGCCCAAAGGAGGGGGCCCCAGGACACATACATACATACATAGCTTTTGTTGGGGGCATTGTGTAGACATAATATGTGGTGTTGGTGGAGGTGTTGTGTGAAGAGAGAGAGAGAGAGAGAGAGAGAGAGAAGGAAGAAGGATATATTAACGTCTTCTAAGGCCAAAATTGGCCCATGAGACAAATGGTGTACAACAAAAATGGGATATTTACCCATTCATCGAAAGTAAAAATAAAAATAAGATAAAATAGAGTTTAAGCTAAATAGTTCTAAGAAAACAACAAACATGTTCTATATAAAAAACATGTTCTACAATGAGAATGATTCTATACTAGGCCTAATTTCATTTCCATCCAAGTCTCTCGAAGAGAAGCGGGGGGTCAAAGGGTTGCCATGATGTGGATGTGGCCCGTGGTCCCCATGTAAGAGGTACCCCAGCCATAGCTTCGAGTCGGCGTAGCTCACGTTCCCTTATCTTCTTAATCTTTTCTACTCCACGTTGACTTGTGTTGAAGCCCAACATCCGAGGACGTTTGGTTGCTCTTTGTATTTCTGCTTCCTCAAGGGAGAGGCCGAGCGGCATAAGTGTATCCACATTCATCGGTTCCCCATGTTCCTGAAAAATTACACTAGGTACATGTTGATGAGTAGTAAAAGGGTTATGATTAACACTTTGTAATTTATCCTCCCTATGTTGTTTTAGCTCTAAGATATACCTACCTAGTCTCTTTACACTCGGGGTATCTAATAGTTTGGAGAGGGTGGGAGAGGGTCCTAGTATGTCTTGGTATTCCGCCCGTATCTCGGCATAAGTTGGGCACTTGCATGTGAAGTGATACTCATCCTCTATCTCTATGTGGCATAACCTACATAGCCTTTCCTCTCTAGGGACTCTATTAGCTCGACCATTCTCAATCTCAAGTTGGTGAGATGATATCCTAAGTTGTCCAATGGCCACCCTTAGTGCATTTGATAAGAAAGTATCTAGGTATCTTGGTCGTGTAATAAACCCTAACTTAGAGAAGTGCAAGAAGTGTTCCTTATAGTACACCATTTTAGATGGGAGTGGCTCTCGTGGGGTGATCCATTTGTATCGAGTGTAGATTTGCCATATTTCTTGGCGTATCACTTTATTACGATCTTCATGAGAGATTAAAGTTTGATCAGTCCCATGGTTGTACTTAAGGGGAGGTAGGTTATTAATGTCTATGCCATTTGCAAATAACCAACTCACCACAATGCTATACCAAGAGTTGGTGTCTCCAGACACATGTAAGGATCGGGATGCCTCAAAGGCTCGACGGGATATCCTATCTTGTGGTTGACTATGTATCCGATGAATAAAAGCTACCACTTGAAAGAGTGCTTCTACTAACATCGGGGGTAGGCTAAACTCCGCTCTAATAATGTCATGTGGTACTGTCGATTTGCTTCGGAGTTGACGTGATAACATCACCACTAAAGGTCTCTCCAATTGCGTCCACATGAAAGATGGTAGACCTGGAGCCCATACTACTGATGCATGTATATGTATGTATGTATACAGTATATCATATATATGTAATGGAAACACATGCAGAAACGTTCCTGTCTGCGTAGTACTTACTACTCCAGCTGCTTTCTTTCGATTGAAAACCTGCACCACGATGACCGCCATGGATGTGGACGCTATCGATCTTTCATCTCTCTCCACTGACGCTTCCGACTTCTCCTCCTCTCTCGGTACACTCCTCTCTCTCTCTCTCTCTCTCTGTGTCTGTTTCTTTCACCATTTCTATCTGAAAGATGAAAATGAATGTAAAGATGAAGCTTTCGTCCCCTCCATTTTCTGGTCCAATTCCCTTCCGTAATCCTGTCCGTTTTCTCCACCGTTTCCATCTCAAAGGTTTGAAAAAAAATGGACAGATGACGATTTTCTCTCCCTCATCCTCTCCAGTTTGCGTCCATCACCGTAAGCTTGTCACTTTCTCTACCTTCATCTTTCGAAAAACTCTCCGTTCTCTCTTTTGTTCTCTTTTAACCTCGCTGCTTGTCTCACGGTTTCTAGATGGAAGATAGAAAAATATATTCTTTCTGCTGATTTATGGTCAGGCATTCAAAGTTTTTTTCTTTTCTTTTTGCTTTCCCCCCTTTACTCTTGTCTCTTATGTATGATTTCAGGTCAAATATTCCTTCATTGAGACTCTACTCTCCTCCCTGACGTGCTGTTTTGACTTTATTTATATTAGTTTCTCTCACCATTGCTAGGTGAAAGATGAGACACTGTTTAATCTCTATTAATTTCTAGCGAAGAGTTCATTCAGATGATATTTTAACATCATTTCTTATGTGCAGTTTTTCGTTAATCTTGTTGCATATAACCAATTCCTTCACCATTTTTATCTAGTAAGATGAAAGAATGCATATGATTGCTGTCTATTTCTGGTCAGGTATTCCTTCAGATGAGGCTACTGAACAGTTTCTCAATAAATATCCGCTTCCTGTGCTGTTCAGGTGAGAAAACGCCTTTCCATTTTCTGACATGGATGTGATTGAGTTAAATATAATAGTTGTAGTGTAAAGTTAACGGGTTTCTTAGGCTAGTTTAAAGATGTTGGAATGGCTAAGGCATGCTTTGTTTTTTATGGTGTTTTTCAGGACCTTAGAATCTGAGGATGAAATGAGAAGCCCAATTATTTTGGCTTTGGAAAAAGTGTTCAACACACAAATTGGTTCTGTAGCACTTCTTGACGCTTTGGTGAGTAGTAGGATCTTGTAGCATATATATATGTATGTATGTCTGTGTGTGTGTGTACTACTGAGACTAATGAATTTGCGATTTTCTTTCTCTCTCTGAGATAATCATTACTATGAGCCATAGAGAAGTGTAAAAAATGGCTGTCGTATGAAGCTTAGTGAGAGTTGGGTGTTGAGGTTGTGTAGAGAGATTTATGATGTTGGATGCTGTGGTATTTACTACGATGACAAGGCAACTAGAATCCAGGTGAAGGAACATCTAATAAAATGTTTCCACGCCTATTTAAAAAGCATTGAATTTTGGTAAGAAGAAAAGACTTCCAATTTTCACAGAAAATTGTCACAAGGGGAGGGGGATCTGGCTTATGTGCATGGAAAATTGCTATTGCCTGGTCTATGGTAACCTAGTTTGAATCTTATGATCTAGGCCCTAATTAGCCCTTAATTAACTTGTTGCATGGGAAGGAGGGGTACTGGTGCTAAAGAAGGTTGTGGTGGCTCTTTGATGGTGAGGTATTCCGCCATATTGCTAGAGAGAGAGATTGGTTGTCTGATTGTAAAAATGATACTGGTGGTGTAAAAAATCATAAGTTGATTGAAGATATAAAGTGAGGTTAATATTGAAGGTGTTCATTACTGGCCACATCATCTGATGTGTATGAGGTGGAGCATTGGATGCAAGATGGTGATCTCTTATTCATTTCTATGCGAAAGTATTTCTTCTGTTTCCTCTTGACACGGTGAAGCCAGCTTAGCTTGTCTGAATGTGGGCAATTTGACGATCATGGCTTGAGTCTTTCTGAGGTCTACTGTGAACTATTTTTTGTGGCAAGAAAATCTGAAGTTTTGAGATGATGGTATAGATTGGCATGAGATACACACACCATGATTATGTCATTAGTGTAAAGAATTCAATTCCCTTGTCTTCAGTGGTCAAATATTGTTGGAGGGTGGCAGCTCCAGACCTACTCTCTCTTTCAACTTTATTATCTCTGTACTACATTCTCTCTTCCTAGATTCTTCTCTCTCTAGAATCTGCAACTCTTTAAATGCCTTCTCTCTCTAGAATCTGCAATGCTTTTTAAATGCCTTTTGTCTCTTCCACTTTTTCCAAGATATTCCCTTTTTATTCCTAGTTTATTGTACATGTTTGGTAGTACAAGAGTCTCTTAACTACCAAACAACCATTCCTAATTTTGTATAAATAGGCTTATACCAGCCTCTTTTGTAATAAGATTATTTTCTGCTGCTACTTAGAAACAAGCACAACTCTTTGGCTGTGTCTCTACTCTTTGCAACCATTTTTTCTACTGCTGTCTAACAGCCTTCACACAACTTGGCTGTGTCTATTTTGTTCTAACTCTTCCGCTGCTGCTATTAACAGCTTTTCTCACATGGTATCAGAGCAGTGACGTCTCCATATCCTCAGCCTGATTATTTTTGCGAAAGAGAACACAACCCTATAGAGGAGGTTCTCTTAGCAGCCACCCTCCCAACCTACAGAGGAGGTTCTTTTTTTTTCTTTTCCCCTCATCTGAGCCTCACCTTGCATCTAGGGAGAAGTAGAAAGACCCTGAGCATCTACTTACAACTGCTGTAAATTGTCCAGTTGTAGCTCAAGAGGAGGATATCCATGGCCTCACATGCCACGATTGTTTGATCAACCATTCCCCAACTCCCCAAAGGGTCCATCTTGGATGGGAACAATTACTTGGATTGGGAGCTACAAATAAAGACCTTGCTACAATACCATCGTTTATGGAATGTAGTCAATGGTAGTGACAAGAAACCACCAGTAACTTCATCCTCTTCAACCAAATCAGTTGCTGGCTCATCTAACACTGAGATTGAAGTGTGGCTAGATAAGGATTCTCGTGCCCATGATTTCCTCATGTTTAATATTAAACCGAGCATCGCTCGTCAATTTCAAGATACAGATGAAGAGACAACCAATGAACTATGGACATCCATCAAAAAGAGGTACCATCGAGCTAATCATGCTCAAATGATAGCTATTGAGAACCAACTAGCTAATCTCAAGATTCATGACACTCCCAAATAACACAATTTGTTACTCTCCAAAAGGAACTAGTTTCTTTGGGAAGCAAGTCAACTGAAGTTGAGTTTGTGCATCGTCTAATGATAAAGTTGCCTGAGTCATTCTCAACATTTTGTGACACAATTTCTCTTCTTCCCAACACACTTGATATGAATACATTTCTTGGTATGCTACAAGATAGGGCAACAAGGAAGAAAAGTGCTCAAACTTCCAATGAGACGCTTCTACATGCGACAAGTAAAGGCAAGTGGAAGCAAAATGGTAACTCCTACAACAAACCCAATTCAAGACCACCAAACAACCCAGCTTACAAGGAGCTCACTTGTCATTATTGTGGCTACAAAGGTCACATTCAGCCGGATTGTTGGAAAAAGAAAAGGAACAATGCTAAGAACTCTTCTTCTACCAAAAATCAACCTACACCGAAATCCAACTCGGCCCACTCAGCCAAAGAAACAGTTTTCCTTGGCATTGAGGAACAAACTTCACATTTGGCTGGACCAACTACCTCAACCATTGATGAGTGGTTAGTAGATAGTGGTGCTACTTCACACATGACCTATGACAAATCCATTTTGCATGATGTGAAACCTAGCTCCTCCCAAATCTCCATTGGAGATGCCTCAAGCATTGAGGCTTCATGTGTGGGTAATGTGTTTCTTAACAATTCTTCAAACGAAGAACCTGTCATTCTTCAAGATGTGCTACATGTGCCTCGCATCTCTGCCAACCTACTTTCAGTCTACCAAATCACTAAGCAAGGTTATGGAGTCTACTTTGATAGCTCAGTTTTGGAAGTCATTGACACCAACAACCTACAAATTGTAGCTAGTGGCACATAAGGAGGTTTATACCGCCTGAAAAGTTCCCATAGCCCCTTGTAAAAGTCCAAATCTCATCTTCTTTATCTTTTTCAAGGCTCTCATGCGTTGGTGGCACAAGAAGATTCCACGTTGTGGCATGCTAGGTTTGGTCATCTCAACTATGATTCTCTTCAAAAGCTCTCCTCTTCCCAACTAGTTGAGGGTCTTCCTATTTTCAAAACTCCCAATACCCCATGTGTTGCTTGTCTTCATGGCAAGCAACATCGAGAGCCTTTCCCTCATGAAACCACTCACCATGCAACATCTATCTTCGAGTTAGTGCACATGGATCTTTGTGGTCTCATGCAAACCACTACTCTTGGTGGAGCACACTACTTCATGCTCATCATTGATGATTTCTCCCACAAGGTTTGGGTTTATTTTCTTGTAGAAAAATCGCAAGCCTTCACAAAAGTTCAAGAATGGGTAGCTCTCGTGGAGAACGAGACATCGAAGAAAGTTCGAAAGATCAAGTCGGACAATGGTGGAGAGTTTATCTCCCAAGCTTTCCACCATTTTTGCTCTCAACGAGGCATTGCTCGCCAAATTCTACACCCAATACTCCTCAACAAAAAGGAGTCGTGGAACGGAAGAACCGGACAGTCCAAGAGATGGCTCGTACAATGCTATCTCAATCTGATCTTCCTCTCTCATTTTGGGGTGAAGCTGTCAACACAGCAGTCTACATCATCAACTGCTGCCCAACAAAAGCAATTGTTGGAATGACGCCTGTAGAAGCATTTACAGGGGTAAAGCCCTCAATATCTCATTTTAAAGTCTTTGGTTCTGATGCTTATGTTCACATTTCAGATCATAAAAGGACGAAATTTGAGTCCAAAACCAAGAAATGCAAATTTCTTGGTTATAGCACACAATCTAAAGCGTACAGGTTATGGGATTTAGAGTCAAAGTCCCTAGTCATCTCTAGGGATGTTCATTTTGTGGAGTCTCAGCTGGATGATTGTAGGATTTCACCTGAGTTCATGGTTGAAATCCCAGCTCCTTCGGAATCTCCTATTTTAGACGAAGATGTCTCATCTTCAAGCCCCCCCATCTCCTTTTGTGATTTGAAGGGCTGCTCGTACTTTATAGGGGATTCTCTAAATGCTTTTGGACATTTTCAAACTCTTTCCATGTGCACTTAGGGATACTACTTCCCCCTATTGTCCACTCTATTAGGTGTCACCAAAGTGTCGAAAAGGTATTTCTTGAGAATCCAAGAGTTAATTTCTCCATGATTGCATGTGTTCACAAATAGTTAATGTGATGTCGTTCTCGCCACTAAGCAACAACTAGAACATTCATGCCATCTATGATTTGGAGAAAGTTCAAGGCCATAAGGATCTATGATTTCTTGAGGATCTCAGACTTAATATCTCCATGATCCAAGACTTAATTTCACAAATGGATAATTTGATCTCTTTCCCGTCTCTACGTAGCGTCTAGCACATTCATTCCATCTATGATTTCAAGGAACTTCAAGGCAATAAGGATCTATGGTTTGAAGTAACTTTAATAAAAAATTTGAAAATTCATCGCCCATATGCACATAACAAATAACTTTCACGCAGATTTGGGAACTTGGCAAGAATATATTCACTTAGTGCTACTACTTCTTCCATGTGCCTTCAAAGATGCTCACGAGGTACTATATCAAAAAATTTCTTGAAGTCTACAATGACAATATAAACTCTTATATCTCAAGCAACTTTCTTCCATTATTACACGAAGGGTGATAAGGTGATCGATGGTGTTATGGTGTATTTACAAGGTAGCTTGTTTAGAAGCTCTCTTACCATTTTTTTTCAGTCCATGCACTAATCTTTGATTCTGTTGGGATTAAAGTCCCTTTAGGTTTCTCCAATTAAGCTAGAAAAACGCTTCTATAGAATTTACTTTCTAATTTTTGTTTTACAGTCTCGTTTCAAAACTGTACAACTTCTAAAAGAATGTGTGCATTCCTACCTTTTACATATTTTTTGAAGTGTGGGTTTGTTTTAGTAAAATAATTTCAGCTTTCTTTAATCTCTGCTATGTGTTAAACCCCATAATTGTAATTAGTTTCTATATCTCTACCTTTAGATATTTTAGAAAACTGTGATTCTATCTTCTACTTCTTTATAGAGTCCATTATACACCCATGCCATTAGTGAGCTCACCATGATGGTTCAATAATTGTTTACATTATTTTAATATCCAGCCTTATGTAATGGTATGATCCAATTCGTAATCTAATCGACGAGCATGTGATAATGCAAACATATCTTTTAAAGTATGTATCTTCCTTGCGTTCCATTTGAACATTCGTCTGTTATACATTGAAGATCTCTTGCCATTTGAGAGGCCAATTTCTTCAGCCCTATGCATACATCCTCAATCGTAAAGAAGGGAGGCATTTGTGAGCACATGTATGTGCTTCCTCTTGTATTTGGACTAATCGTTGAGTAATTTCTTGTAGTCTTCTCTTCTTGAATAAGTCGTTTGTTCTCATACAAATGCTTTTGTTGCTTTTCCTTAGCTTTCACTACATCCAAACTCATAAGGCATTTTTGAGCTTCATGGTATTCCTTATGAAACCATTTTTTCTTTGAACTACATTTCTTTGCCTGGAATGCATTTTGTTTGTGCATGAGAAAATGACTTTCTTTAAAGCTTCCCATTTGCATTCTAGTGTGCCACCATGTTGTATCTTTGTATTTGTAACATATCCTCAACCATCATGGTATACACGGGTGCTCGTTTAAGGTTTACGCTCACATATGGTTTATTATTTTCAATGGACTTCTCATACTGAAACCTTTTTATGCATTGAGGTTAATATAGTCCTATGGTTAGAGTTTGGTTGTTAGAGCTTGAACCTAATGTAAGCATGAGATAAGGATAATATAGATAGATAGAAAAGAAAGGAGAGAGAGAAAGAAGGGTGGCAATCCACCCAACCACCCCCGAGTGAAGGGATCGAGACGGACTCGAGCCTCGATCGGCGTCCCATACCAGCGCCATGGCGTCGAGTTGTACCTGGTACTGGTGCGCTCGCTACAAGAGTTGATCACCACGAGGACAGAGTCTCGACGTAGTCAAGAGATGTCAAATGAGGGTAGCTAGGCCTCATATTTATAGCCAGGCCTAAGGCAACACTTTATCCACGTGTATAGAATACTATGGCACAATCTTACCACGGGATATTATATGGTCATGCCCATAACATTGTGTCCGTTTACCAATATGCAATCCAAAATACCGTCAGAAAGTAGCATATAGTCAATCTCACTATTTCCTAGTGTTTTTTACATGTAAAGTCATTAGTGTTAGGCCATAAGGATATCATTTGTAAGAGTAACTTTCCAAATTGATTTGGATTTTATGTCGTCAATAGAAAAGATCGACTACACATTTGTATATCTTGTTGCATCCTTGAGATATTTGTCATCGAAGATTGTTGTGCGTGAAGTTGCCAACCTCTTGTATGAGCATTCATGTCATCAAAGACAATACCTTCCTCGTCTTTGAAATAAGCAATATCATCGTCTAAATTTGCAAAAAGTTGGTCTTTATCCAAACAAACATAAAAGTTAGAATCTTGATGAGGAATGTAGCATCCAACCACAGAAGTGGGCATATCATTTGTGTTTCTATTTTAAGCCAAATGTCACATTTATGTAGAGAGAGAAAGAAAAAAAGAAATATTAACGTCTTTTAAGAGGCCAAAATGGCCTATAAGACCAAACAAGAGATTACATCTTAAGTGTTGTCTCGTCTTTAGGAACAAATAAAAACAATAAGTAAATAATACTCCGTAAATATAAAAGTATATAAGATAACAAGAGACGAGGGAATCTGGTTTTCAACACATGTGAGATTCTCAAGTTAGATATATTGTAGCTTTTGTCTTCGAAAGATCTCTAGCATAGGTCGATCTAGAATGGAAATGTCTCCGAAGCGAGGGAAGCACCTGCGATGGCAGGAGATAATGGCTTTTATCTGTCGATGACAAGGGTGTCGAGGTCGTGGTTCATGGGGCTGGGGCCTATGTGCAGGGCAAATTGCTATTGCCCGATCAATTGTAACCCCTTTGTTATGTCCTGGTTGGGAACCCATTTGGTATCCCGTGATTGACTCGTAGCATTAGTAGGAGTGATGGTGCTAAAGAAAGTTGTGATTGTTCTTTGTGGATGAGCTTGTGTGGCTGTGTTCTTCAACAACTCTTCCCGATGTCTATTGAGCTCTAGCAAGAAAAGTCCTAGGCACCGTTGGTCCTCATATTCCATTGCCATGCGTAGTGGGCCAAAGCCTAGTTTAAAGAGGCAATGGAATCTCCCTCTGATTTCAGAAAAGACACTACAGTGACAAACATAGTGTTCTTCGAATTCCACTCCTTGATGACACAATTGGCAAATTCTCTCTTCTAGAGGTAGTCATGTATATCTGTCTACCTCAATCTATAACTGATGTGATGAAGTTCGCAGCTGCCCTATCACAGTACGCAGCGCATAGGATAGATGTATGTCCATATAAGGTGTCCTGATGATGAATCCATCCTCTGATGTGTGTAAGAAGTGTCTTATAGTGGGCCATCTTTGTAGAGAGAGAGAGAGAGAGAGAGAGAGAGAGAGAGAGAGAGAGAGAGAGAGAGAGAGAGACAGAGAGAGAGAGACTTTTGCATCAGCCATATGCAGGACAAGGACTAAAAGCATCATCTTCCTCAACCAGGCGAATGACCTGCATTGCTGTAAGCATTTTATTAATATTATCTAACATAATTATATATGTACGTATTCTATTACAATGTCCGATGAGATAAAACAAAATTAGGATCTGATTAGATTTTTCTGCCCGTCTCCATATTGAAACATGTAAATGCTGGTTCAAATTTGTAAATGTTTAAATTTGTATAACTTCTAAAATCTATTGTTTTCATATGCATAATGTCCATGTTCCTTAATTTTTCATTGTTTATTTTTCTGTCTTGTTGAGTTGTGCACTACAAACTCCTGCTTTCTGAAGAGCATGTATGCATTAAACTGCACACATTGAACGAATACTAAGATTATGAAAGTGCGTAATGTTTTAGAATAGGAGTTGTGAAAATCTACAAGTTTTATGTTGGTTATTTTCTCTGATGTTTTAATTGGGTTTCAGTGATAACATTGCACTACAGAAACTAGGGTAGGTTTTAATTCTTAGTCTCTTTTAACATTCTCACAGATTGCAAAGCTGCTTGAAAATACTGGCAATAATGAAATGGCAGTGCAGGCTCTTGTTGCAAGTGATATTGTTCCTCCTTTGCTTAAAACAATTACAGATGAGTATGTAATCTTGTACTAATTATTTTTTCTTTCATTTGGAAATAATTTCTTGCAATTAATAGAAAATTTTGATTAATGAGTTTCCTCTAGCATTTCCCACATACGTACTTTATTTTGTACTCTTCTCTGGCCTTAATGCTCCCTTTAGCATATAGATTGTTTTTCAAAATAAAACCCTGAGTTTCTCTTGATTTCCCCAAATGTCCCTAAGTTCTTTTATTCTCTCAAATGTTGCTGGTAAACTGTTGAGTGAGGGAATGCACCATATGCTTGCTCATGTAGCACATGGAATTGCTTGAGAGGGCATGACCAAAGGCGTTTGGGAAATAACAAAAGCATATGGCATTTGGGAAATAATAAGAACATATGGCATTTGGGAAAAGAAAGAAAGTGCTTTGGCATTTTATAGTGTTTTCCTACTATTTAGTCTCATATTATGTACCTGAATAATATATTTCACCCTTGCTGTCTTTATATGTTCTATTAGTTTCTGTAATATATTTCTGAGTGTTGACCCATATATCAAGTGTCGGATGATGTTTGTAACTTGTTTTCTCTGTCATAGGTCATTTTACCAGCTGCAGGATAAAATATATTCTGATGAAGATATGTTTTATATTTTCAGCATGAATTCAGATTGTAGCTCATAACACTGGATGTTATTTCCAGAATTTTGGTATCAGTTCCTTATTTTCCATTTCTTTCTAGCATTGAAGTCCGATGGGTAAACACTATTGAAAGATAGATTTACCTTGTAGGCATGTGGACACTGCAGATGTTGTTTTCCCCCTTAATTTGTTGATTAGTTTGGAATAAATTTTATTGTTGTTGTGAGGGGCTAGATAATTTTGGATTTTCTCCTTGTAATCTTAATCAAGGAAAATGCATTTGTTCAAAAAAGTGAAATCCTTTGTCTGTCCTCATGGCTTAAGGTGTTTAAAGTTATATTCGTTCAAGTTGCCCTTACTATTTTACATCTTATAAATGAACAAGGTAATATGTATTCCGTTAGATTAATGATTAAAGTCCTCCTTTAAAACCAGAATTAAAAATTAAGCAAATATAAACATGATATAGTCACAATGTCTGCTAGTGCCTCTAATTCATTGAAGGTTTTCAATTTTATAACCAAGGTTCTTCTGGTATAAAAGGTCAATGTCATTGCAGGGATGCAAGCGTTGCAAGTGGTGCAGCCCAGGCTATTCAAAAGCTTGCAGATACTACTAATGGAGTTGTAAGTATGAACAGATAAAGTTTGGAGGATTTTTGTCATATTTAGAAACGTAAAATCAGATGTGTACTGCCATAGTTGTCTTTCCATTTTTTTCTTGCTAGTTGTGAAAATGATGGATGTATAAGCCTTTTGATCGTGCTTGTAGGATGACCAATTCTATCTTTTTCACTTTATTAGCTTCTATGAAATTATTAATGGAAAAAACCAAGGGGAACTCTCTGATAGTTCAGAGTGAAAAGGAATGATATGCGATATGAAGTGTGAGAGAGTACACCTGATAATTATGTATATTCTCTTCTATACATAGAAGGCAAAATAATATTAGTACTTATTCTACAATGAATAAATAAGTTATGAACCACCAACAGAGATGTATGAACAAGTATGAGTTGACATGAGCTAGACACAAATACTATTTATCCAACTAGACTCTGACATGTCAAATAAAGAGGAGACAAACTGCTCTCATTCAATGTACAGAAGATCCTTTGCCATATGCCAACTTAGGCAAATGTTTTGTCGGAAGAAATAGGAAATTATCATCTGCATACACCACGACAAGCAGATAAAGTCTGTTTATTGTTAACATAGAAACCTTGATTTCATGCTAGTTGAAAAGCACTGAAGACAAGACAATTTCATGGTCATCTTACCTGCCTCTATGTGTAATTAGAGTGGAGAGATTTTGCAGTGGATTTGGTGGCTAATTTGATGGTGAAGATGTGAACAAGAAGATGGTGCATGAGTAGTGGTAGAAATGGAACTCCTCAATTTTACACCTTAGGAAGAACAGTGTATATGAGGTCGAACTGCAAGATAATGTGAATAATGAAATTTCCAACTTGGAAGTCATAGACGATGGATGTCAAATTTAAGATTAAGGTTGACTGCCTATCTGCAGTGGGTTTAATAACATCTCATATATAGGGAAATATCACCTTGAGGTGCATATGTTTCTTGATGGTAGTAGGAAAGAAAGATATATTAATATCTTTTAAGAGACCAAAATGGCCTATAAGACCAAACAAGATATTGCATCTTAAAATATTATCTTGTCTTTAAGAACAAACCAAAATAAATGCAACTAAGTAAATCTATTGCTATGAAAGAATCACATTATCTCTATTCATGTAATTTCTCTGCTGTTATTAATGTCTTCAAAAAATCTCTAGCATAGGTTGATTGAGAACGGGAAGATCTCTGAAGTGAGGGAAGCACCCCTGATGGTGGGATATAATGGCCTTTATTTGTCAAACAACAAATTTCTGTTGCCCGATCTATTGTAACCCCTTTGCAATGTCCGGATCATGGACCCACTTGTGTATTCCTTCATTGCCTAGTAGCATGAATAGGAGTGATGAGGTGAAAGAAGGTGTTGGTTGTTCGTTGTTGAGCTTTTCCTTCAAGAACTTCTTGTGTATCTTGAATTCTAACAAGAACAGCCCCAACCACCATTGGTCCCTATGTTGGAGGGTGGCAGCTCCAGCCCTGCACTCTCTTTCATATTTATTATCTTTGTACTACATTCTCTCTTTTCTCAGATTCTTCTCTCTCTAGAATCTGCAACTCTTTAAATGCCTTCTCTCTCTAGAATCTGCAATGCTTTAAATGCCTTTTCTCTCTTCTACCTTTTCCAAGATATTCCTAGTTTTTTGTACCTGTTTGGTAGTACAAGAGTCACTTAACTACCAAACAGCCATTTCACCCACATTCCCCAATTTTGTATAAATAGGCTATACCAGCCTCTTTTGTATAAGTTTTCATTTTCTTTTTTGCTACTTAAAACAAGCTCTATTCCTTGGCTGTGTCTCTACTCTTTGCAACCATTTTTTCTACTGCTGTCTAACAGCCTTCTCACAGCTTGGCTGTGCCTATTTTGTTTTAAGTCTTCCGCTGCTGCTATTAACAGCTTTTCTCACATGGTATCAGAGCAGTGAGGTCTCCATATCCTCAGCCTGATTTTTTTTGCCAAAGAGCACACAGACCTATCTTCTTTTATCCCTCCCTCCCAACCCTACAGAGGAGGCTCTTCTGTTTTCTTTTCCCCTTATCTGAGCCTCACCTAGCATCTAGGGAGAAGTAGAAAGACCCTGAGTATCTACTTACAACTGCTGTAAATTGTCCAGCTGTAGCTCAAGAGGAGGATATCCATGGCCTCACATGCCACCATTGTTTCATCAACCATTCCCCAACTCCCCAAAGAATCCATCTTGGATGGGAACAATTACTTGGATTGGGAGCTACAAATAAAGACCTTGCTACAATACCATCGTTTATGGAATGTAGTCAATGGTAGTGACAAGAAACCACCAGTAACTTCATCCTCTTCAACCAAATCAGTTGCTGGCTCATCTAACGCTGAGATTGAAGCTTGGCTAGATAAGGATTCTCGTGCTCATGCTTTCCTCATGTTTAATATTAAACCGAGCATTGCTCGTCAATTTCAAGATAAAGATGACGAGACAGCCAATGAACTATGGACAGCCATCAAAAGGAGGTATCATCGAGCTAATCATGCTCAAATGATAGCTATTGAAAGCCAACTAGCAAATCTCAAGATTCATGACACTCCCAACATCATGGATCAAATAACGGAATTTGTCACTCTCCAAAAGGAACTAGTTTCTTTGGGAAGCAAGTCCACTGAAGTTGAGTTTGTGCATCGTCTAATGATAAAGTTGCCTGAGTCATTCTCAGCCTTTTGTGACACCATTTCTCTTCTTCCCAACACACCTGACATGAATACATTTCTTGGTATGCTACAAGATAGGGCAACAAGGAAGAAAAGTGCTCAAACTTCCAATGAGACGCTTCTACATGCGACAAGTAAAGGCAAGTGGAAGCAAAATGGTAACTCTTACAACAAACCCAATCCAAGACCGCCAAACAACCCAGCTTACAAGGAGCTCACTTGTCATTATTGTGGCTACAAAGGTCACATTCAGCCAGATTGTCGGAAAAAGAAAAGGGACAATGCTAAGAACTCTTCTTCTACCAGAAATCAACCTACACCGAAATCCAACTCGGCCCACTCAGCCAAAGAAACAGTTTTCCTTGGCATTGAGGAACATACTTCACATTTGGCTGGACCAACTACTTCAACCATCGATGAGTGGTTAGTAGATAGTGGTGCCACTTCACACATGACCTATGACAAATCCATTTTGCATGATGTGAAGCCTAGCTCTTCCCAAATCTCTATAGGAGATGCCTCAAGCATTGAGGCTTCATGTGTGGGTAATGTGGTTCTTGACAATTCTTCAAGTGAAGAACCTGTCGTTCTTCAAGATGTGCTACATGTGCCTCGCATCTCTACCAACCTACTTTCGGTTTACAAAATCACCATGCAAGGTTATGGAGTCTACTTTGATAGCTTAGTTTTGGAAGTGATTGACACCAACAACCTACAAATTGTAGCTAGTGGCACACAAGAAGGGGGTTTATATCGCCTAAAAAGCTCCCATAGCCCCTTGGAAAACTCCAAATCTCATCTTCTTCATCTTCTTCAAGGCTCTCATGCCTTGGTGGCACAAGAAGATCCCACGTTGTGGCATGCTAGGTTTGGTCATCTCAACTATGATTCTCTTCAAAAGCTCTCCTCCTCCCAACTAGTTGAGGGTCTTCCTATTTTCAAATCTCCCAATACCCCATGTATTGCTTGTCTTCATGGCAAGCAACGTCGAGAGCCTTTCCCTCATGAAGCCACTCACCGAGCAACATCTATCTTGGAGTTAGTGCACATGGATCTTTGTGGTCCCAAGAAAACCACTACTCTTGGTGGTGCACGCTACTTCATGCTTATAATTGATGACTTCTCCCGCAAGGTTTGGGTTTATTTTCTTGTAGAAAAATCCCAAGCCCTCGCAAAATTTCAAGAATGGGTAGCTCTCGTGGAGAACGAGACATCGAAGAAAGTTCGAAAGATCAGGTCAGACAATGGTGGAGAGTTTATCTCCAAAGCTTTCGACCATTTCTGCTCTCAACGAGGCATTGCTCGCCAATTTTCTACACCCAATACTCCTCAACAAAATGGAGTCGTGGAAAGGAAGAACCGGACAGTCCAAGAGATGGCTCGTACGATGCTATCTCAATCTGATCTTCCTCTCTCGTTTTGGGGTGAAGCTGTCAACACAGCAGTCTACATCATCAACTGCTGCCCAACAAAAGCAGTTGCTAGAATGACGCCTGAAGAAGCATTTACAGGTGTAAAGCCCTCAGTATCTCATTTTAAAGTCTTTGGTTGTGATGCTTATGTTCACATTTCAGATCATAAAAGGACGAAATTTGAGTCCAAAACCAAGAAATGCAAATTTCTTGGTTACAGCACACAATCTAAAGCATACAGGTTATGGGATTTAGAGTCAAAGTCCCTAGTCATATCTAGGGATGTTCATTTTGTGGAGTCTCAGCCGGATGACTCTAGGATTTTACCTGAGTTCATGGTTGAAATCCAAGCTCCTCCGGAATCTCCTATTTTAGACGAAGATGTCTCATCTTCAAGCCTCCCATCTCCTCCTACTCAATCTCTAACTTCGCCAACAATTCAAACCTCTCCCTCAACCCCACTTGTTTCCACTCCCTCTACAAACCAGCTTCCACCACTTCCCAAGTGGCTTCAAGCCACCATTCGTGATTCTCATCTCTCCGATGCTGAACTTCATGAGTATACATCTGGTTCTCGAACACGTAAGTCACAACGGCCTCTTCACTCATGCAACTTTGCCTTATTGTGCACTGTTGTGCAATCAAAAGAACCCACAACAGCAAAAGAGGCCCTTGTTCTTCCAAAGTGGAAAGCAGCAATGGAAGTTGAACTTGATTCCATTGAGCGGAATCATACATGGGAGCTGGTCCCACGGCCTCCACATCGACAAGTCATTGGATTGAAATGGATTTTCAAGACCAAATACCATGCTGATGGTACTTTGGATAAGCACAAGGCACGTTTAGTGGCAAAAGGCTACTCACAAGTTGAAGGAGTGGATTATGAGGAAACTTTTGCTCCAACAGCAAGGTACACATCTATTCGATGTGCGCTTGCACTTGCTGCTCACAACAAATGGGCCATTTTTCAAATGGATGTCAAGTCAGCCTTCCTTAATGGTGACTTGAAAGAGGAGGTTTATGTTGAACAGCCTCCAGGTTTCGAGATTTTAGAGCAGAAAAACATGGTCTACAAGTTACACAAAGCCTTGTATGGCTTAAAGCAAGCTCCCAAAGCTTGGCATGACAAAATTGATAGCTTCTTTCTTTCTCTTGGGTTTCAAAACTGTAATGCTGACAGCAATCTCTATGTTTTTTCCCAAGATAATTTGCTTTGCTTGATCATATTATATGTTGACGACCTTCTAATTACAGGGTCCCTTGCATCTAAAATCGAGGAGGTCCGCGCTGACCTCAAAACAACCTTTGAAATGACTGATCTAGGACTTCTCCATTATTTCATAGGTATGGAGGTCTATCAATCACATGGTGGTATCTTTCTCAGCCAACATAGGTATCTCAGGCAGCTCCTTGAGACCTATAGCATGACAAATTGCAAGCCACTCTCCTGTCCAATGGATCCAAACTCAAAGCTATCTCGTGAAGACGATTCTCCCATATTTGAGGATATCACGAAATATAGGAGATTAATCGGGTCCCTTCTTCACTTAACTTATACCAGGCCTGATTTGTCCTATAGCGTGAGTATTCTCAGCCAATTCTCAACTGCTCCAAGACAAAGTCATTGGCAAGCAGCTATTCGAGTTCTTCGGTATTTGGCCAACACACTCGACTATGGTCTATCTTTTAGAGGCGGCATTGAGCTTGTTGGCTACTCAGATGCTGATTGGGCAGGTGATATTGATTCTAGAAGGTCCACATCTGGCTATTGTTTTATGTTAGGTTCAGGTTTGATTTCTTGGAAATCGAAGAAGCAAAACTCAGTTTCTACTTCATCGACGGAAGCTGAATATCGCGCCTACTTGGATACTTGCTGTGAGTTGCTATGGTTGATGCAATTGTTTTCTCACATTGGTGTTTTGCAAACCTCTCCTATTGCAGTTTTCACCGACAGCCAAAGTGCACGTGCCTTGGCACATAGCTCAGCATTTCATGGTAGAACAAAACACATCGAAGTGCACTACCATTTTGTTCGTGACTTAGTGAAATCACAAGTCATCAACTTGGCATATTGCCCTACTCAAGAAAATGTGGCTGATTTATTTACTAAGCCACTTCCAAGGCAAGCCATTGATCAGCTCCTTGATCGACTCAATGTTGGACTGCCGTTCTGGAGCTGAGAGGAGGTGTTGGAGGGTGGCAGCTCCAGCCCTGCACTCTCTTTCATATTTATTATCTTTGTACTACATTCTCTCTTTTCTCAGATTCTTCTCTCTCTAGAATCTGCAACTCTTTAAATGCCTTCTCTCTCTAGAATCTGCAATGCTTTAAATGCCTTTTCTCTCTTCTACCTTTTCCAAGATATTCCTAGTTTTTTGTACCTGTTTGGTAGTACAAGAGTCACTTAACTACCAAACAGCCATTTCACCCACATTCCCCAATTTTGTATAAATAGGCTATACCAGCCTCTTTTGTATAAGTTTTCATTTTCTTTTTTGCTACTTAAAACAAGCTCTATTCCTTGGCTGTGTCTCTACTCTTTGCAACCATTTTTTCTACTGCTGTCTAACAGCCTTCTCACAGCTTGGCTGTGCCTATTTTGTTTTAAGTCTTCCGCTGCTGCTATTAACAGCTTTTCTCACACCCTAGTCCGTTAACCTGCATAGTAGGCCAAAGTCTTGATTAAAGAGGCAATGGGATCTCCGCCTTATTTCATAAAAACACAGTACAGTGGCAAACATGATGTGCTTCAAATTTCACTCCCTGATGACATTAACTTTAGGTCAAAGTGGTCAAAAACCGTTGTTAGTCCATTAACTTCCTAAGTTATTCTATTTTGTGTTGCTACTATGTGTATAGTATTTGTATCCTTTATGGTTTTGGTTAATGTTTAATCTACTGCTTGTGTGTGTGTGTTGGCTGAACGATTTAT
The DNA here is from genome assembly GCF_043228905.1 of Azolla caroliniana. Classification (NCBI taxonomy): domain Eukaryota; kingdom Viridiplantae; phylum Streptophyta; class Polypodiopsida; order Salviniales; family Salviniaceae; genus Azolla; species Azolla caroliniana. Next base: position 6,073,172 of record NW_028230445.1, read on the forward strand.
TTTTTTGGCATTGTTTTGATCTTGAATCTCCTTTCATGTATTGATCTTAATATGTTACCTACCTATATTTCTGAAGGAAATATTATTCAAAAGAAAAGGAACAGCAGAAGGTCTCTTGAAGGAGCTAGCTTTGCATTCAAGTTCCTTGGTGAGTTTCTTGCATCTTTTTAGGTCAGCATGTTTGCAAGATATCTTGATTAGCTACTCTTTGGGCTTAAGATTGTTTCTCTTTTCTATCTGATCCGAAAGATGCTAAATCTTACCATTTATTTATTCTCAAGTTTTTAAATGAGAGATTATTCTGTTCAAGCATTATCCCTAGATTCTGATTGAATATTCAGTTTTTATTAATAACTATTGATGATCATGGTTTTTTTCAGGTTAGAATACGTATTTTTTCCATCATTGCTTTTCTGTACAAACATTCAAAGCAGGCTGTCCCTGTAATCAAGGAATCTGGAATTCTTAGTGTCCTTGAATCAGAGTTGAGCAATGAGCATGATGCATTATCTCAAATGAATGCTTTGGAGCTTCTTCATGAGGTATGATAAGAAATTTTCTTTGCTACATCCCGTTTTACCCCATTCATTGATTAACATAGTACACCGTTTTAGCATAAAGCTTAAATATGATTTTCTGGATGGAAACTTCATTTCATTCGTTTCATAATTCAGAGGTGGTACGAAATACCTAGGGAATTGGCCAAAGCTGATTGTGTGGGTCTTTTGCATAAGTGGTTCTGAAACTTCCTGTGGCTTTCAATATGTCATATGGTCTTAGGTATCTCTTATGAATAATGATTGGACTGCACTCCCCAACTGCGTGGAAATGCTCAAATAAAGAGTAATACATAGACTGTGTGAACACATCATGTTCTGCCTGGGGGTCTCTAAAGATTGAGTTTCTCTAAAGGGTTTAAGGTTTTGTCTGTGAAGAATTGACTGAGGTGATCACATTCAAGCCATATGTGATTATTTTAGAAGATAATATAGGCACATCAACATTACAATGTGGATTGTATGTTTTTCTTTGAAGCTTATTTGATTATGATGTGACAGATGATACCCTTGGCATGTCAACATATAAGATCGATGTGATATTATGTACTTTTGTCTGTTTCCAGATAGCTTTGTCACCTAACGGTGCGAACTTTCTAACTGATGGTGGTCTACTGCAACAACTTATTTATATTATGGGGTTGGTATTTTTTTCTCATGTATTTTTCCGAAGTTCAATAACATAACCTCCTAATATATTAATCCTTGTCTGAGTTATTTTTTAACAGAAGTAGAAGAGGAGATTCATTTGTACGTTCTCAGGCTATGATGATTGGTGCTAAGCTAATATCACCAGAAGGTGGTGTGCCTTCTTTGGTATCCAAGGAGGGTATGCGCCTCTTTTTATCTATTTGGTGTATATATTGTAAAACTGGGATACGGAATGCTAATGTGATAAGTGTGGACCCAACTTTTGAGTTTCCTGTTATACCCTAACTTTCGTTCTTATAAATATTTTCATGACGTCATAGGCTAATTTGATTAATTAGATACCAAATCTTTGAATTTTCTTGATAGTTTTATTGATGTGCTGCATTGTACAGGCATTGCTTATAATTATTAACAAATCATTCTGCTCAACTTCTGTTAGACCTTTTCATGATTGCGTTTGCACCGTCTGCTAGACTTCGTCTTTGCTGAGCCAGTAGAGGAGTTAATTGTAGATTACAAGAATCTCTTTTACAGTGTAACTATATTAGCCTGCAGTCATCTATTATATTTCTGAGTTTTTCAGACATGTAAGCTGAGTGAAGGTGGCGAAATAGGAAATTAACAATGTAGAATTTTCTTTTGCATGCAAAATGTTCGTAGTTTCCAGGTGTATATATGCCAATAGTAGATAATATTACTTTTTGTTTGAACAATCAAAGCTAAGAAGATTATGTGCATATCTGAGTGTCTGATGGTTCTGCAACTTCAGATTTCCTTTGTGCTTGTGTGTGTAGTGGTGATCTTTCTCATATGATGTACATATCGTATTTGCATGTTCTAATAACTGGCTTATTCTCTTGTACAGACACCGTGAAAATAGTGGATACAATCAATGCAGCCTTAAAATGTAGCGAAGATCTGGAAGGAAGAGAGGAAGAGGCAGCCATTGATGCAATTGGGAGAATTGGAATGTGTGCGTTGTCTTTATGCATATTTACTTGCCCTCTTCCGAGCTTTTTATATTTGCATGTCTGAAAATCTTGGGATTTTGGTATATGCAGCTAAGCCAGGAGCTGAGGTCCTTTGTGAAAGTTTTGCACAGGTCATTTACTATGTACTACAGTCTGCCTTTAATCGAAAGGGGGGCAGCAAGCAACTGGTAATTTGTTTTGTCTGTATTGGCCACGTATATGTTGGAATTCATGTGGATTAGTATCTGAGGTTAAATAAATACTTCTGTATCTTTTAACTGGAATGCATAGCATCATTTGTTAAAGATGAACGTCTGTTTCATAGGTCAGTGTTCATGCGCTTGCTTCAATTGCGGGTGCTGAGCGTTCAGATAATCCTATTCTCAATGAACAAGCAGAGAAGGGTCTTAAGGATTCAATCTATTCTGTACTTCAGAGTATGGTGAAGTGGTCTTTGTCTGTAAGTTGTATCTGCTCTCTTTCTTGACCAAGTAATGCTTGTAATAAGGTAATCATGTTGTTGAGAGCATAGAGAATTTCCAGTGCATTTCTGTTTTAGTTCGAATAACTAAAGTACTGAGCATGAAAAGTCATGTATTGATATGTGCACATCTGAGTTACATGCATGTTGATGGTATTTCTATATGCACACATTTAAATACTAAAAACTATGGAAAGCACTTACATAGTAGAGCTAGTTATCTTGTAAAGCATTGGTTGTTTCATGATTCAATTGTATTGGAGGTGACAACTGTTGCAGGATCAAATACATTGGCTCTTGCAGCAAGCGTATGAAATGAGATTAGCGGTAGAGCCTCTTCACTGATTCAAAATTATATCTTTTATTGCAATTGATTTGATATCTTACTATTGTTCTTCTTTTATTTTATTGTGGCGGGGGGGAGATGTTTCTTGCAGACATACAGGTTAATTGTTCCACTCTCTGGACGATCCTGGTTTGTTTTGGATATCTCATCTAATGCTGACATTATCAATTATTTGACTGATCCGCATGTAGAGCAAGAAAAGGAAGGTGAGGTCAAGAAAAATACGTTTCTAGGGTACTCTGGCCTTTCAAGTTTTAATACCTTAGTAAGATTCCTATATTTTTTGTCCAGGTATGGAATGGCGGCATTCATGTTGTGTTGCAATCAGCACATCATTACAAGGCTCTGGGCTATGGAGGGAACCTGGGCTGCATGATATTTATGAAAAGGTATACCTGTTTATGAAGATTGGCTTGGTATATTTTCATATTCAGAGGTAAAATGCATCCATACCAACCATACTGATTTTGTTGTGGAATGATTTTTCACTGAAATAGGTACAATCAGCTGTTCTCAAGGGACCTTACTTATCCAGAGAGAAGATGGAAGCTCGCCCAATAGTAATAACACAAGAACGTTTCTAGAGGGAAGGTATTCCAGTAATAGCACATCCAATTTTATATCTTCTAGCTCTCTCTCTATGTCATTGCATGTGTGTGATGGATCTTATGAGTGTTCTGAATGGTTGAATCCTGAATCTGTTGTGTATTTATACCCGAGGCGCTATGTTCCACCTTAATGCACCATCCTAGCACATGGCACAAAAGTAAAGAAGATGGGTTATACTACTATGAGCATTATGTTCTGCCACCTGTAGGTAATAAATCCAGTGCATCTGCAATTTCCCATTTTGAATCAGTCTCAAGATCACAAACCTAATTTGACACTGTTGACCAATGCAAAGAAAAAAGAAAGAGTGTAATGTGTTTTGTCTGTGAGGATGTATAGAACAATTAGCATTGAGCATGAGTACCATGAGACTATTCAGCTATGTCAATATTTCGATACCTTACTTCAGTTCATCCTTTTTTGAATATGGATCAGAAATGCATCTCATTATTGTTTATCTATGTGAGGATGGCCTGTTGAGCATCTCTTGGAATAGTGATCTTGAAGTGCACAAGTTATTGCATACCTTAATTTTGCTTTCAAAGAAACCCACATGGTAGTTCATAGACTTGAAATCCAAAATCAACTCAAGAATTGCCAGGGAGATTTGAAAAAGGTGGCTATGCATGGCAGTTATCTATGTGTGCATTCAATTTTATATTGCCATATATTATTATCTATTCTGTTGGGACATAATTAATGTTAATTCATTTATTACTTTATGACAGGTTTTTTCACCATATATCTGACTATTTGGTGTCTGATGGATGACGGAAATCAAGATGTATGTTGATTATGTTGTGTGGAAATCAGAACTTAGTAGGCAATGGATGTACAGATGAACTAATATTTGATTGCTCATCAACAATCTGGGTTTAGTCCAAAATTAATGTCTTTCATCATAAACTCGATAGTTTTAGTATGTCTTTCATTGTCAACAATCTAGGTCTGGAACTTTTGGTAATGTTTGTGTGTCTCGACATAGTTTAAGTATGAATTATATTTGGTTGAAAGCAAGGAAAATAGCACAAGCTGTGATGAGTTAAGAACATAGATGCTAGCCTCAAGTTGGAACCCTGTGATGAGCCTGTCTACCTAATTTTCTTTCAATTCAGAGTTTCATCTTGAGGATATCCAGCGATACGAAAAGTTTGGTTAGTAGGTTTGTCTGTTCCTGGTTGCATCAATCGATGCCAAGTAAAAGTATGTAACTTGGCATAAATACTAGCAAACAATTGTTCATCACTGAATATTTCATTTCTCACATCTAAACTACATAAACACACAAATTTTATGGCATTAAGGTTTGAATGTGTGAATATTTAGCTTAACAGAGTTCATTAAGAATGTGCAAGGTAGATGGTACAGAAGTAAAATGTTGCATCTTTAACAACTCGTAGCTCAGTTTATTCCCAGTGTTTGAGACATTGGTTGATATCAACTTCAATTTGATCTCCTTTCTCATTACTGTGGTTCCACATACAACGAACAATTAATTCACTTTAATAATAATATGATCTTAAAACTATGGTTAACATTCCAAGTAAATCCTGCTACAGAACTACCTATAATTGGATATTTTGATAAATACTTTTAATTAAATGTTTATACAACCAACTACTTATGTAATTTCCATTGCTTTGGTAGTACATATGTTAATGCTCCTACAATCAACTGCTCATGTAAAACATTTTCCATTGGTTTTGGTGTTTTACTTATTTGGCTGTGTTTTCTCACTTTTTGTACGATTAACTAGTTTTGATACGATTTGCATATCTTCAAATATAGTTATGTCTTGATCAAATATTATTTCAACGTCAATGATTGGTTTACGATTTGCATATCTTCAAATATAGTTATGTCTTGATCAAATATTATTTCAACGTCAATGATTGGTTGTTTGCTGGCATCTTTAAAGACGGTGTCCTCTTTGGGTCAGGAATCACATTTTAAACGGGATAGTGATTGAGTACTTACTATTTTAGAAGCTATTTTAGAAGCACTTTTTATAAGACTTTTATGAAATGCCACGTCTGAACTTTGATGATGAAAAGATAAGTCTGTAGCCAATATTAGCAGCCATTATATAACTTTGTTCTCCAAATCTCCCTACCTCATATGTATTGTCCCTTCTCCATATTTAGTTGGATGATTGATCATTTTAATTGTAAGGTAAGAAGTAGACACGGTCAATCATAATGAGATGTGATACCTCTAGCAATATGATGAACCTCAATAATGTTTTAATGTTTTTATAATGACTAGGCCTCAAGTATGGTTATCAATGTAATTAAAAGTAAAAGAATACCAGGTACCGTCCAATATCCATTACATTAATATTGTATGGGTTGTGAGAATGTGAAGGAGTACCTTTCCAATAAAGAAAGTGTAGGACCCGGGAAGAGAAGCTCAACGAAATAGCTTTTATTGAACCCTCCAAGAAGGATAAAGCATTGCAACAATTTAATATGCCTTTATGGAGCCCTCCAAGAAAGACAAAGTATGGCGACAATTTAATGTGCATCCTAGCCTTCGAAAATTTCCTCTTCTTCCCATAATGTACCCCTTGATCGGTAAAGAAATGATTTCACCCTCAACAATAAAAGTAAAGAGATAAAGAGGTTATGCTCTCTATTATAACTACAAAACCTCTACACAAATGGCTTTACCCTTTGACAATGCTTCTACATACAAATGGTTTCAGACCCCTTTTAAAATGCTTCTACTTTGGACTAGTAACAAAATAGTGCCTTGCCTTGTGCAAAAGAAGCTATCACTTGCCTCATAAATCGTCCTATTATGAAACTATTATGGGAGTGCCTTTAGAGATAACAAAGCTCAAACAAAACACATTCATAAGTACCTCTGGGATCATGAACATTTTAAGCTTTCAGATAGAGCAACACAATGCTTATAATTATGGCTTCCCATTATAATGATTAAAAACTAGGAAAAGTAAATGAATTACACTCCCATGAACCATTTACATAATTATAGCTTCCTATTATAATGATCATTATAATGATTAAATTATAAGCTTCCCATTATAACGATTCAAAACTACAAAAAAGTAAATGAATTACACTGCCATGAACCATTTGCAAAAGAGAAATAGCGAAAGAGATTGGATATCCCAACCTGGCCTATATTATATGACGTATGTACATATGTGTCATGGCTTCGGGTTTATCATCTTTGAACCTGCCCAACATCATATTGATGACAAGGTTTATCTGTGTCCTTGAGCCTCTCGCCAACACCCTCGTGACAAGGTTCACCATTACCATCAGAGTCACTTACATTACAAATTGCATAGTTGAGGGAACTATCATCGCCACGAGGAGGGGTCATAACACAAACATGCCCATACATGTCACCTGTGGTGTGGACACATCCCTCTAGGGGAGCTTCGACGGCATCCAAGGGAATCACGAGACCCTCTCGCAACTTCTCTTGCACACCCAAAGGCACACCGCGGGTCGAGATCTCGGGAGAATGATGGTTATGTTGTCCATGAAGGTGGTCATCAGCTATAAGGGTGGTGGGATTAGCCATAGCCATAACCGACAAAGGAGGAGGATGTGATGCATTCGATGAAGGAGCTCCGAGTCCGTGGGTATCCGTCAAGAATGTCGAAGGTGTGAATGAAGACTGGCCGCCACAAGTGCCCGAACATTGAGAAGGATTCAAATTGTAGCCGATACCGACATCTTGCTGCGGCAAGACTCCGCGATTCACTGTCTTCCCTTGATCATGAAGACCTCCACCATATTCACTAGTCATACTCCCTCCTTTACCTTCAAAAGAAAAAGAAGAAGAAGAAGAAGGGGTGGGAGCATGAACTTGCATGCCTTTCTCGGAGATGGTCATGCCATGGAGACCACGAGCATGGTTTGAGTTACTCTGTGTTGGTTCTGCTGGTTGCATCTGAGCCATGGCCACCCCTTCAATTAACCCTTGTCCTGTTCTTCCTGGTCATGCTTCCTTCCGTTAATATATAACAAGAATTCATGATCTTTCCAATTTGGGACTGATCTACTAGAAGCCATCCAGTGAAGGTCTCAAACAATGGAGAGATTAGTGCCAAGGATGGCACCCTTTGGAGTGCCCACATTCTTCAAAGAGTCACGATGAATTCGTCCTTCCACACTTGGACGGAGAGCATTGTGTCAATCTCGAGGGTTTTGGGTTGATGCATGGGAGAGTACAACCACCTCTTGATCGTGCTGTACCCTAACTTACACATTAATTGAGGTGTCGTTCCTTCCGAATCAAAATATAATTCTTGTTTTACCACAAGCAACACTTGATGCTAGGAAGACCTACACAGATGAACCCATGGTGTTGTAATCTGAATGAGGAAAGTAGAGTAACCCTAGAGGATGTTCCAAACGAGTTTTGGCAATGCCAAATTTACAGAAGGTTTGGACATCGATAATTACAAAGATTACCTTGTTCATCTATCAATGGGTATTTGTTTAGGTGGTTCAATTGCTGCCATATAACACTCCTCTTACACTATCGAGCTTACTTTTCTCAAGGGGTAAAAGTTATGGCATAGTTGGCAAAAGCAATGCTCTTTTTGAATGGTGAACAAAGTGAAGTGGTCTAATATGTCCATCTATGAGAGTTTTGCCACTATCTAATGTGGTTTCTTTGTCCCTTAAAGAGTTGTAATTGCAATGATTGACATTGCAACATCTTTACGGACTATATCTAACATGATATAGCCCTTACATTAGTGACAACAACATTGCTCAAATAGGTGGACCACATGTGACAAGTGTGAAAAACGTCATTTACAATCCATCAAAGCATACCCCTGTATATGAGACCAATTCATGATAGCCCTTACATTAGTGACAACAACATTGCTCAAATAGGTGGACCACATGTGACAAGTGTGAAAAACGTCATTTACAATCCATCAAAGCATACCCCTGTATATGAGACCAATTAATTCATACATTTATGCAACTGATTGCAAAAGTACCTCTTTTTCTAATACCAGATGTTTTTCAATAACCTATATGCAACAAGAGATCTAGATTATCATTAACCTCAGCATTCAGACAAATTTGGTTAAGACATACTACATTCCAATGGCTTAATACAAACAAATATAGATTATAACCACTCATTGAGACTCACAATATTATTTCTTCATATTATATTTTTTATATAATCATTCACTGAAACTTGCACTTTTTTCTTGCTATGACTTGAATTAAATAAAGTCGTTACCATCCATGTCAACAACTACAATATATTAAACAAAGCCCTGCATTATGGCATTTGCAACTTTCCCATGTCTCTATTGTTCCTTTTGATCAGAATTCTGTTCTAGCTTATTGATCAGATATCATATCATTCACCATTGGTAACAAATCTATGCTTATTGTGAAGTTGTCAAAAATGTAATTTGTGAAAAGGGTGTCATTGTTTCAAGCATGCAAATTTTGATACAATTGCTAATGTGTCAATGAATTACATGGAAACAGTAGCATATCGATAAAATGATGATATAATCACAATTCATAAATTAGTATACAAAAGGTATAATTGCTTTACGAGATACAGGATAGTTTTCAAACTTTGCCTTGTACCATTTGTGTGTTTCCACAGCAGCTATCCAAAGGTTTACAACCTGAAAAGACATGAAACCAACACAGATTTGCAAACTTAGTGATGACTCAACCTTTACAAACAAATTAGAAAAAGATAGAGACTAAGGATCTCACAGAGATATAACACTAGTGAGAACAACTGTTCTTCATAAAGAGATTTAGGGTCACTATTTTACGACTTGACATAGCTTCCATTTTTTCTAAGTTTAAAGGCTCAATAGAACAATGAGAGAAACAAAGAGGTATAAAAATAGCAACTGAAAGGCCATAATGGAGAGAATAAGCTTTTACCACAAATGTGAATAATAACCAAGTATCTAGGTTTCGACCCCCCTTTGCCATAACAAAGCTGAAATACATTACCTGCAATGAGAAAGTTTACCCAAAGTCAGTGCCAATACATACAACCCAATTTTCTCCACATAAAATGTTCTTTAAAAGTGAATATGGGATTTCAACACGTGTCTTTTCTTGTAAATAAGAGCTTTCATCAATACTTACAAACTCCGCGAAATAATGTGCCGCTGAGACATATTCAAACCAATCACCATATGGGATCTTGTAAACATGATTGTCGGCTTTCTTCGATCTTAAAGAAGCCTAGAAAATGAAACAAATGAACACACAAAAATACCCATTAAGTTCCTGGGTATTCACTACAACACCCTTATATTTCCATATATTACCACCCAAATGCCCCTCCCCAGTACAAAAATAAGCATTTTAAACTCACCAGAATCATATGGCACCGGTACTGATGAAACCAACCCCAAAAAAAAAGGACACTGCTTAACCAACAAAGCCAACCTATCTCAAATAAGGGTTTCCATCCATAAAATTTGATTTCAATTTCATCATGCCTATGGGACATCAGCCCTTGTAATGATTTCATGAGAAATTCAACTCCTCCAGGAAATAATGACAAAGGAGCCGAGATATAAAATCTGCATAGCCACAACAAAAATTTATTGTTATGAGCAAAATAATTCAAGCTCTTGGAAACAATGATGATGGAACCAAGATGGACATACATGCCAACTTCTGTTGCAATATTTATGATACATATAAAAACATATTTATGTTTGAGTTAACCACTGTAACAGCTTCCCCACAGGACCATCTTTTCTAACCATTTTCAGCTTCCATTCACTATGTTCAACAAAGCTGAAGGTTTAGACCAATTAATAACTAGCTAATATATGGGTGTTAGCCTACGCAACACCATTACTGCTGGGGCTTGGCTCCCGAACTAGGCCTGAACTAGGCCTCACATGGCTCTTCTTAAGAGCTTAAATCCTCACAGGCTCTTTAATTCCTGATCATACAATTATAGAAAAAGATGACGGATGACAAAAACGTTGATAGCAACAAAGGCCAACCAATAAGGCATGTGTGTAGTATAATACAGCACATTATTTGTAACTTCTCCTCAAAAAGATGCTAAGTGAAAAACAAGACCTGAAAGAAACACAGTTAATGTAATGAGCTCAGAAGTGCTAGGACAAATTCAAGTAAATTAAACTACAGCTTAGAAGAGAAGAAGATGTCACTCCAGGACTTAACACAAAACAAGACCAGAATGAAACTCTTGGATAACATGCCTGTATTACAGCTCAAAAGACAACAATATTGAATTTGGCTCACTAGACAAGGCATGAAAACATGATTGGATTTTCCAAAGAATCAGAATTAAATCTTTGCGTTCACCTTAGTGAATTATACTAATTGCAAACTCCTTGTGCTTAGTGAAATCTGTCAGAGACACAGACACTCAAAACAAAACAATTTATACTAGATTTGGATGATGTTTTATGACCTGAAACATACACTGCATCAATACCTAGAGAAAATAAATCAAAGTTTGATGTTTGATGTTTGATGTTTGATGTTTGATGTTTGATGTTTGAGAGAATAATTCGAGTTAACGAGTGATATTTGAGAGGAAGCTCTCATTGGTTAGTGGCATTCAAGAGAATTATTCACCTTAATAGAGCACTGTTTAAGAGAATAGCTCACATTATTCCACAGAAATAAGCAAATATATGCATCCTGGCAACGGCACTGAACTTCGAAACAAACGTGTCTTCATATAGCCTTCTCAAAACCTGCAACTCGAAAAGAAACAAGAGCAAAACAGTCCTCCAGGCCTCTTCACTTGTCATCTTGAAATCGCCCATAAAACTAGGCATGAGGAAGATGTAGGCAAGCATCATTAGGAGAAGCAAGCCATTAAAAAGAGACCCCGTTATATAGAAATGCACAAAGAGCCTCTGTGGGATAGTGAATTTCTGCAACATCAAAGATGTTATTTCAGTAAAATACATCTTCCCTTAGAGTACCAAATTTTAAATGGGCATTTATGTATGTGTGCATATGTGTGTGTGTGTATGTATGTGTGTATGTGTGTCTGTTTGTGTGCATGTCTATATTTATGTATGCGTATAGCTGTATGCATGGATGTGCCTATATTTGCATGTTTGCATGCATGCATCTATGAATGTATGTATGCACGATATACATATGTATGTATCAAGAAAAATGAGAGATCCTGCATGTATGCATGTATAGAGAGACGAAGAGAGGCTTACAGGAGGAGGCGATGAAGATGAGTGTTGAACCAGTTTTCCTCTGGAGAAAATGGGCTTTAGAACGTCTTGGAGAGGGGAGGGGAAGAGAGAAAACAACATAGTGATGGTGAGGGTTATGAAAATGAGATTGGGAACAGATAGTAGAAACAAAGCACCCTCCATTACAACCTTTCAAGAAAAAACAGAGTTTGTGCTAAGCCCAAACAAATTGATCATATCTTTCATATGTATACATACATATATCAATATAAAGATTTGCTACACACACTTTGCTGAATTACCCACCAAAAGTAATACAAAATTGGATTGATTGGTTTATGGGAACAACTATTGGAAGTCAGAGATCTTGAAACAACCCTGCTCTCCTTTCTATAAGTGAGGGGGGTATCAAGCTTCGTATTGTTTTCTGGTCACATTTGGTCACTTCCAGAGAGTAGTACATGGATCTATCTATGAATCCATTCACCCTAATCTCTCTCTTTTTCCGGGAACAAAAGACAACTATAGGTAGCTCAAAGACAAACGATCTTTTGGATCTCAATCAATGACACGTAGACTCAATAAGAAAGATTACATTGTTCTCCTCCAATCATGCACTCTATCTCTATCTCTATTTTTTCAATAAGAAAGATTACATTGTTCTCCTCCAATCATGCACTTTTATCTCTATCTCTATTTTCTTTTTTTGTTTGGTAATTCGCTTACCCTATTGGTGAGTTGTTACACTACAAGCCACTATGTCTTGGGTTGAACCCATGACCATGCACCTGGTCTCCATTGGGCAACCTTACCAACTGAGCTACATCCATCTGAGCTATCTCTATCTCTATTTCTCTTCATCGCTCTTGATTTTAATGGAAGTCACTAAGTAAGTGAACCCAAGTTCGATCCCGTGTCCCAATTGATAACCGATCAATTAGAATTATTCTATTTAAGCAAAGGGTCAGCCTTCAGGAAAAGGGACTGAATCCATGATTGATCAGGGCAAAGGAGACTTTTTTGTGCAATCCTTTTTTCTGTGCGGGTCCCATTGGTCATGACACATGCCTATTGACGAATGTAATAAATCATTATAAACATCTGCAATCTATCCCTCTCATCAATGACCTGTTCACACACAAAGAGAGAGAGAGAGAGAGAGATGAATACCAGGAATTCAAATGTCTTATGGGGGAGATGAAGAGACCCACTGGGGCCGACCGGAAGGGTGAAGAAGAAGAAGATGAAGAAGAAGAAGGGTTTAGGGTTTAGGGAAGAAGAAGAAGAAGAGGGAAGTAAAAACCATGTGAGGTTTCTCTATCTTCTCCTTTTCTTTCTGTTGTATGTATCATGTGATGTATCATGTATGTAGCACACACACTACATACATGTCTGTTATGTGGGTTCCTTTTCTTTGGGTTGGATTAAGGTTAAGGGTGAGGGTGAGGGTGAGGGGGAAGGAGTCCCGACAAAGAGATAAGTACATGTGTGCGTGTGCGTGATTCGGCTTTCGTCGACAAATCTGTTCTAGCAAACCATATCGATGTGTAGGTGCCATGGAATACAGACATTGTCAAGTGAGAATTCTCGTTTATGTATTATTCTTGACATGATTCGTACATTAGGGTGAAGGGGGTGGGGGGGGGGGGGACTCCAACACTAATCTTGATTCAGATCCCCTCGTGGGCGTGTTACTTTGCCCTAATCCCATCCAATCCAATCTTTGGCCCCCCAGCCCGTAGGCCCATGGGTATGGTGGTCATATGTTTTTTGTATGGATATGTTT